>NC_056728.1:139478041-139623041 GCF_019279795.1 Protopterus annectens
CATTATGTGAACAATAGAGGCCTAGAATCAGCCTTGATCAGAAAGAGAAGTTGTGAGCATTATGTAGCTCTGAATCCACGCTTATGGCACAACAGACTTTATTGGCTATACCTTCAAGTAGGTGCAGGCATTGTTTCATGTTTTTATTACACAACAGTTGTCATAATTTATTTCTTGCAAAACAGTTCTACTAACACACTTATTGCATAACAGACATTATTGGAAATATTTTCATGCAGTTCCTGAAATAGTTTCAACTTTTTATTGCATAACAGTTGTGATTAGGCAGCTGTTGCAATACAGCTGTAATTCCACACTTATTGTACTAGAAACTTTATTGTAAATACTTTCTTACAGTTAATGCTTAACTCTTTCCTGCCTATTGCACTACAGTTGGCAGTATTTGCTTATTGCAGTACAGGTCTTAGTCCACATTCAGTTCAATACAATCTTTACTGTATATACCTAATTGCAGGTAATACTTTACTCTTTCTTGCTTATTTGACTATAGTTAGCATAATACAAATGTACTCACCACACTCACAGCGTGACCTGGCCAAGCTGTTGGGAGAGAAGAATAACATTATGTATACCAGTTTAGCAGACATTCAGATTAGATATTAGTGGTACACAGGCAAAAGTACATACATACATGTGGGACATCTCCTGCCCAAAATTCTTGGACCCAGCTGCCCAAGAGATTCTTCTTATGTCTCTTCATGTCATCGTAGAGGTGATGACACTGCTCACCTGTGCTGGGGATACCAGTTGCACTGGTGAGGTCCCTTGCCAGACAGTCCCAGGGCTCCACCTTGCACTCTGAGCCCTGGTAACCTCCCTGCAGAAGTTGGCCTTAATGATTTTTTACAAGGTGTCTGACCATGACCCTGGACTCCAGGATGCCTCAACACTGTGCCCAAAAGTATGAATCCTCATCAATGCCTGCCATAGTATCCTTCAGAGACAGAACTCCAATGGATTATGCTGTATTCCTGCCTATTAGGCTTAATATAGCTTGTTTTCCCAACCTTACATGGCATTGGGCAATATTTAAAATTGTGGTGTGTCACTTAGCAGAGTGCAAACCAGCACAGCTAAGCTGAGCAGTGAGAGAAACCGAAGACCCATATCCCTAGCAGTGCTTAGCGGTGTGCAAACCAGCTAAGCAGAGCTGATCAGTGCATAAACATTTTCAGCCATTATTGTGTTTATGCAATGCCTATCAGGTCTTAGTGGAGAGCAACTGGCCAGAATTTCAAAAGAAGTGGCATCATTTGTAATTCAAAACTAAATACTTATTTTTCTGTTCATGTATTCAAACCCTGCACCTAGTGCTCATGAAGCTGTAACTCTTCCCACTTGGCTACATGGACATGTGAAATTCTCCTGTACCTTTACATATACCTCTGAGCTACATATAAGCACTGATAAGCACCGGCCTCACCACGCAAACTTGCTCAGTTATGCTTAAACCTGACATTTAAGTAAATAATTAAATGCATCCGGTTTCTATTTTTAGATGTCTGGCAGGTATCTTGACAACGCTTAGCATTACTGCACTCCGTCCTGTGCTGTGCAAACATGTTTTTTTTTAATTAAAAACAAAAATACATTAATATACTGCAATTGGACAGTGTAGGGAATGTCTTACCCATCTGCAGACACAGTTAACACTACACTCCCTACACTGATCCGATAACCATGTTCCTCATCTCTCTCTTGGCAATGCACCATGATTAATATGCATGGTGCCCTGCTGTGGTGGATCTGTGTACATGGACATGGTACCATTCGGTGTAGGCTCTACACTATGCCTACATGGATTTTGTTAAATCCTGGGGTGTGTCTATTGATAGTGTTTAGACATTGAGATGTTTAAAATTGTAGATAGTTATTAATGCACATATTTAATGTCTGCATATATATATATATATATATATATATATATATATATATATATATATATATATACAGGTAGATGTGTGTGTGTGTGTGTGTGTGTGTGTGTGTGTGTGTATGTTTGTTAGTATGGATTTTATATAATTCAATGGGTTAGGTCTTTAAAAGCTATTTAAATATGTAAATTGTTGGATGACTTCATCAATTGAATGTTATTTAAACTGTTGTGAATGTTAATTCCACTGTTCTGAAGAGGTCCCTGAGTGATTTTTATGATGAAAACACTAAACAAGTGTGAATTTGTATTCTTTGTGGCATTTTTTAATAATGTGACCAGTGGTTTTTATTCAGGAACTGGTTTTGTGGTTATTAGTTGTGATTACAGTTCATTTGTTCTGTTTATATAGTGGTATTTACAAGATTAGTGTAATTTGTGTGAATCAGCTAGGAATACTTTGTATGGCTAACTGTGTGATAATGCTGAAATGTGTACAATACAGGGCTGTCATTTTTTTACAATAGTCATCTGAAGTGCACACTAGAAGTAGATCTAATTAATGTGTAGGTGTGGGGGTGGGAGCTGACTGTTCTTTTATTAGCTTAAACAGACACTGTCAGGCATTGCAGGACTAGTGTGCATTTGTATGAGAAAAGATGGACTACTTAGCTGTTATATGAGATATGCACAGACCAAGTAGCTATAACCGCTGTGGATGTATGGGGAGGAAAATTACTAGCTGCCTTCTGTTGCTTGCTTATTATTCTGACTTGCAGGATGGATGTGAGTTGTGTGAAGCAACTTGGAATAATTTAATATGTGATGCAAAGGTAAATACATTAAATGGCCATCTTCTTTTTATTACAATTTGATGTCTGACTTGTACACAGATGTAGCTAAAACTCTTGTCATTTGCTCAGTTTAAACAGTCATTTTTTTAAAAAGCCATGGAATGCATCACAGAACATCCAGACATCCAGGACTTCTGTAGTCCTGGTGGCCTCCACAACCCAAGGCTGTATAAGTGGATTTTAATGCAGGCTTAGTAGTAGCCTCTGCCATGAGCCCCATCTAGTCTAAAACTGGCCCTGCTCAGAGGTGTGCACAGAAGGTCAATGTAGCTTGTGAGGAGGCCGGGGACATTGCCATTATTTCTCTAATTTTCATCTCAAACCTCAAAGGTGTGCAGAAGTCACTGTAGTCTGTGTTGGGCTGGGAAGAATGTGATCATTTTTTCTTTAACTTTCCTGGTACACTTCAGAGGTGTGCACAGAAGCTCACTGAAGCTTGTATATAGGTAGTGTACTGTCCAGGAGTAACACATTGAAAACATTACTGTGATTATTAAACAACCCATTACTGTGATCATTACTTTGTTCATGTTTCTCACAGTACAATACCAGATGCATATGCAGGCAGCTGTCTTTTGGAGAAGGTAAGGAAGTGTTCTGTTTATATATGTCTGAAATATGTTATGTTCTATTTGTATTTTTCAGATTTGTCCCAGTCTAACATCAGAGTGGTACACAGAGAGTGGCTGTCTTTTGCATGACAGCAGTATATATGCATAACAGCTGCAGCAGCATCTAATATATGACAGTAGCCATTTGAGCCTTCACTTTCATTCAGATGTAACACCTGAAAGGTGGTTATCATTTGAAGGGTGCAAGGAAACAGGTTCTGTTCCCAGATATGATTTATGTTTCCTCATAAGCATTTGTCTTCAATTTAATTTGAACTGATATTTGTCAGCTTTTAACATTTCTTCCTTGAAAAAAGTCTGACTGAATTTCTTTCCATACAGTTTTTGTTCAGACCATGACTGGATCAAAAGTTTAGAAGAAAGCTCTAAAATGTACTTCAGAGCATCAAGAACCTTATAGCCTCCTGGGGCCTAGTGGCCCAGAAACCTACAGTTTAATTCAATTATTTCCTTCACAGTTATTACAGTGTAGTCTTGGTCAGTTACGGTGTGTTGAAAGTAGGCAGGAAATAACAAACTGACAGAGTAAGACTGAAATTATTTCCTCAATCATGAACTTTGTTCAAGCCATCATTGAACAAAAAGGTTGTTTAAAACACTCTCAAATACACACCAGAGCATGTAGAACTCCAATGGCTTCTAGGGGTGTAGCAGCCCCAGCCCCTCAGCTTCATGCAGTTATTTCCTCCAAAATCATTATACTGTAGTCCTGGTCAGGTAGAGCGTGTTAAAGGGAGATAGGAAAAAGCAAAGCTGAAGAGTATCATAATACTGAATTTCTTTCATAAACATGACTTCTGTTCTGGACATCACTGGATGAAAAGGCTGAGTAAGAAAACTCTAAAATGTACTTCAGAGCATCTAGATCCCCATGACCTTTGGGGGACTAGCAGCCCTCAGATTCCTTGCTTAATGTAGTTATTTCCTTGACAATTATCAGAGTACAGTCTTGCTTAGTTAGGACATGTTGAGTGAAAGAATGTAGGAAAAAAATAAATAATAAGAAATTGTGGGAAAAAGGAAGAAAAAGTAATCTGGATGGTATGGTTAGGTGAGGATGGTTGTGCCTTGGAGCAGGGTCTATATTAGATAATTGAACTTTCAAAAGTTTGACTGTCATATGGTCAATACCATATGACTGAACTTTTATAAGTTTGAAAATCTAATAAAAAAGAAATACTACACAAATAAACAAGCCCCCCCTACACCCCCACCCCCCGCTCTTTAAATATACCAACTCCAAGATTGCTTTACAGTGCAGAAAGGGAAATCTTCCCATTCAGCGCTGTATGGGGATCTCCGTTAAGACTTTCAAACTTTCAAAAATTCTATCATATGGTGTCGACTATATGACAGTTGAAATTTTGAAAGCTCGATCATCTAATATAGACCCTTGGGGCATCAGGTGATGTGGTTTGAGAGGTCTGTCCTGGAGCCCTTTGCCTAGGGCACCTATTCACCTAAGACTAGCCCTGATCATGGTCCATCCCTTATTTCCATTGCCAGCATACTCCATTTTCCTTAAATGACTTCTTTTCACTAACCTCCACCCTGTGTTTGGGCCCTTAGCAGTCTATCTTTTAGTGCCGTTTTATCTTCCATATTTATTATCAGCTCTGCTGGTCTTACCAACATACAGGTCATTCTCTTTATACAGATTATGCAGCTGTCATCACCGCAAGCCTAGGATAACAACATAGCAGCCATTTTACAGCCGGATATTTATTCTCTACAGCTAATTGGCCCTAGGTGTGAGTGCGTGCAGGTGTGCGCCTTCCGTGGAAGGTTGGGTGCCGGCTGGCAACTCAACACCGTAAAACTCCACTGCTTATCATTAGCGGACAGGTGATCTGCTGTGGCGACCCCTAACTGGCAAAAAGCCGAAAGAAGAAGAAGTGTGTACTATATAACAATAAAAAAGATTACTAAATCTATTTTTTTTTATTGCAGCACTTCTGCTGCTGATGTTGTTTCATTTAAATATTTATACTTTTGTATGAGGATCTTTAATTTCAGCAGCATGCCAAATGTCCCATTTGAACATGGTTTTCATAGGCTGACTGTTCTGTATGCAAACATATGATGTTTGCATCATGTCTGCTCTTACTAGGTTGTAATGCTATAATCTAGTCTCTAATTTCACCTTTAATCTTACATCAGTTATAAATAAGTATCATTCTAAAATCATATTCTACATGTAAATGTTTTAAAGATAATGGAAAATCTGACTAGCTATTGGCTCTGCAACTATGGAAACAATAATGGTTATACAAATATCAAAGTAACTAGCCATATGGTTAGTTAAATCAAATATCTATGTAAGCTAACTATATGGTCATATACACCATATTATTTATTTAGCTACCACAAGTCTTCATAATTATGCAGAAGTAGTGCTTAGTGATTTTGTATTTATACCTAAATTATTTATATTTGCGTCTTTTTTCTTGTTGTAATATTGTGCATTCTGGCTTAGATGTTTGCTGAAACAGGACTTTGAACTAATCTACCTACCCTGTCATAAAAACAATAAAAATAATAAATAATTCTGTGTTAACGGTTATTGTATTTTTTTTTCATAATCCATGCAGTGTTTTATTGTATTTATTTTTCTCAGTCTTACTGAACTACAAGTTTTGCCATTAATGCATACTTTACACAAAGGTTTACTTTTATTTTCCACTAGAAATGTGATTTATCTAATATCAGTAGTAGATCTCTTATCAGTTCTTATCCCCTTCATATTTCTTTTTAATTTACTCAAAAGCAGTTTTATTTCCATTGATCAGATATATCAGAATTTCTTTCTGTCATTACTAGAATTAGTCCCCCTATATAGCTTAACAAAATCTGTCCTCAAAATGTACAAAGCATGTCACTCTTGTCAAAAGAGTTGTTAATGCAACCAATACTTCTCACTGTTTATATCATAAAATACAAGTTCTTCTTAGTGCTATAATTCATTGGTAAAATGCAATTAAACTTCTTACTCAATTAAAATAGAAAGCTGGGCTTCATAAAAATTAGGTATTATCTTTTACCACATTAATACAGTCAGAGAATCTATTTTCCAATGGATAGAGTAGTATGACAAATGGAATCTCATTGTTTCCAGATCAGGTTTTCTGCAGAAATTCACCATCCACAAGATAAAACTATATTTCTTAAGCTTAATATTTTACTATCCCAGAATAACATGCAATACATTTGAAAGAAAAGTAGCATGTTTGGTCCAAGCCAAGAAAAAAAAATATGAGGCTATACAGTCATAACATTTTTCTGGTTTAGTACATCTCAGAACTGTAGTTGAGAGCAACATCTATAAGGTAACATTATAAAATGAATATGAGCTACAAATAACATATCCTGTCATCAGTCTGAAGAATGCAGCACAAAATTAAAAGGGAAAGGGGTGTGTATGACTTCTACCAAAGTGTCACAGGACTATGCACAATGCAACCAGACTCTGTAGAGCTACTAAGTGGCTATGAAAGTCTAATGGAAAAGATCAACACATTCCTTATGTCGAGTGTTATAATATAAATTAATGGCCAACTGGATTTATTTGGAATATACTTATAACATGTAGATAAAATCCTGAATCACTAATTATACATGAGATGAATGAGTTTATTAGATACAACCCCCCCAAAAAACATAAAGTATGGAAACATAGGCTCCTGCACCTGCCCAAAATAGGTAACAATCACCATCAGCTACTAGAAGAGAAACAGGTTTGAGGTAGAAGTCATACACCCCCCCTGATCTTGTAGCCCAGGCAGGTATGAACCTAGCCCTGAGTAGCATTCTGCCATCATCCAGAATGATACCACAGTACAAGGACAAAATGGTTGACTTCAATAACTGGCTAAGCTTCTGGTGTCATTCTAAGGTGATCCAGTATCTGTCTGCATGGGATGACATGGTCGACAGATCACGATGCTTTGCCAGAGATGGCCTGCACCTGTCACCCCTGGGATTCCGGATACTGGCTAAGGTTCTTGCCACCCCTATAGTGCCTTTTTTAGGCAAGGTTCAAATGACAAATTCACCACCGTAACAGGAACAGGCAAGCAAAACCTAAGGGTGATGCTACTCAATGCTAGAAGTCTAAATCTCAAAATGCACAAACTCGAGGCACTCCTTAAAATGGAGAACATCGATATCTGTGCAGTGACTGAGATCTCGTTCTCCAGAGAACACCCCTACACTACCTGGCTATAACTCATACCACACTTTTCGGCCATGTAATCTGGACCAGAACAATAAAGGCGGAGGTGAGTCCATATTCATTAAGGATATCCACACCTCCAGGCTAGTTGCTCAGCATAATGCATCCGAGGTTATCCAAGTTGCAACTAACTCTGGGCAAAACTGCAATCCAAATTGTAGCTTGTTACAGATCCCTCACCATGCCCAAGATTCCCATTCCTCTTTTCTTGATGTACTGGAAAATATTAGGGTTCAACCAAACACACTAGTAATGGGCGATTTCAACTACCCCACCATTAACTGGGAAAACTACTCATGTACCAACTCCTTCATTCAACACTTTCTGGAATTCATAAACTCCAATGCCCTGGATTAATTTATCCACACCCCCACCAAGGGCAACAATATCCTAGATCTAGTCATTACCAACATGAGTTACTGATGTTCCACACCTGAAGTCAACGCCTCATTGGTCCAATCCGACCATAAGCTAATCACCCTAGATATCCACATCCTGCCCCCACCCCCCATTAAGGAAACCAAGGTAAAAAATTTCTCCAAAGCCCACTTCATGCTTCTTAAGACAGAAGTAGTAAAGTTCATGACACCCATGCAGATGGACAATACAGTTACTACTACTACTGAATCCCACACAATTGCACTTTATAAGCACTTACACGAGTGCATGGATTGTGCTATCCCAAACAGAACCAAGATGCTATCCTGCAAAAAAATGAAGCCAATCTGGTGGTCCCCTGCCATAAACAAACTGTACAACAGACGGAAGAAACTGTTGCAAAAGAGAGTAAAATCCCATGAGTGGAGGAGCTCTCTGGTCAGCCTCAGTAACAAGTTGCAATCCCTGATAAAATCCTCCAAAGCTAGTTACAAAAACAAAATTGCCACTGATTCTAAAGACAATCACAAAGCATTCTATAGCTATGTCAAGAATCTCAATGGCAACACTCAGATCTGCTCTGAGTCACAGCACAATGGTACTAAATATACAGACCCAACTGATATTGCCAACATCCTGGCAGATAGGTTCAGTGCTAACTCTACCCCCTCTCACCCCCTAAAGGGCCCATCTCTATACCGGAAGAATGCAAAGTTCCTGTAATCATGGCTGCACAGGTAAAAACCACACTCTTCAAAGCCAATAACACAGCATCCATGGGACCAGACAGCATCCCCGGCTGCGTTCTACATGATCTGCAGAATGAACTGGCACCCCACCTAAGCACCATGTTCAATCATAGCCTCACCTCAGGCTTTGTGCCCACTGAATGGTGCACAGCAACGGTTATCCCACTCCACAAGGGGGGAGCCACCACGGACCCTGGAAACTACCACCCCATTAGCCTGACGAGCCTGGTCTGCGAGGCCATGGAATGTATCATCATGGGACTTATAAACAAAGACATTGGTCATCTCCAAACTTTGGACCCCACCCAGTTCGGGTTTGTAAAAGGCAGATCATGTCTCCTAAGCCTGATAGACTTCTTTGAAACAGTCACCAAAGCCGTAGACGAGGGTAAGGTGGTTCACACAGCCTATCTAGATCTTGCCAAGGCTTTTGACACCATCCTCCACTCTGGAATTATAGATAAACTCACTAAACTAGGTATAAATCCCTATGTCACAAGATGGGTTGCCAACTAGCTCACTGACAGAACCCACACTGTGAAAGTAGCATACTCCAAATCCGACTTCAGACCAATGACAAGTGCAGTACCACAGGGTTCAGTCCTGGGTCCTCTCCTGTTTGGTATCTACTTCTCTGAAGTACAGGCTAACACAGAAGGTCTTTGGCTAACAAAGTTTGCAGATGACTGCAAACTAGGAGCCATAATCGAAACTCCTAATGATGTGAACATCCTACAAAAGGGCCTCATTGAGACAGATGCCTGGGTGTCAAAGCCATGGCCTCAAGCTCAATGCCAAAAAGTGCATTGTCATCCCCTTTGGTAAAAACTCTGTACCCATGAACTACAACATAGCTGGTAGTATACTTAACACCGAAAGTGTGATAAGAGACCTTGGGACACAGGTGGACAGTAGTCTCTCCTTTGATAATCAAATCACCACAGTAGTCAGGAAATCCTTCTACATGGCACACCTCATCACAAAAGGTTTCTCATCCAGAAAAGGTCATTGTTCCCCTCTACTCTTCACTCATTAGACCTATTATAGAGTGCAACGCCCCTTTTGGTATGTACCTCACAAGACATCTACAACAACTGGAAAGGCCTCAGAAATACCTCACAAAGAGGATTACTGGCCTCAAACAGATGCCCTATGCAGACCGTCTCAAAAAACTCCAGCTTTACTCCATCGCATATCGCCTACTCAGAGGTGATCTCTGCTTAACATACAAAGCTATCAAACCCAGAGCTGTTAGGCATGCTCCACTTAAAGAAATCCCAATCCCTCTGAGCTACATGTTCTAGGGACCTAAACCTTGTCACCACAATAAACAGAACATGCCGGAGGGATAGATTCCTGTCCCAGAGACTTCCCATAGTCTGGAATAAACTACCTATCTATATCAAACAAAGCTCCTCATTAGCACTCTTCAAGAAAAATCTTGATGATTGGATGGGAAATAGGAAATTCACCCTGGGGATCACTTCTGTGGCTCTGATTGACAGTGGCACAGGAAAATAATTTTCTTGGATGGCAAAAGCCAGGGTACCTTTTTGGCTGGGCTTGTATAGGCCCTAGGGCCGATAGACTAGTACCTACCTATGAACCTATGGAAAAAAAAGTATTGTTTTTAATGTAGTTAAAAAAATGACTCATCTAACAAGATGGCATTGGCATGTTGTTAATCACTAAAAATTAAACATGCAAAGAATGGCAGTGAATTGTTTATATAACAATGGTTGTGCAGCAAGATATAGTAAACATGTATTTATTTTATCTTCCAACATGTCTAGATGATTACAGCTCTGAATACAGCTTGGAGCAAAGTTTCATTTTTATATATTACTTCTTAGTATTTCTGACCTCCACTGCTCTTTTCAGTTTATACTTTGTATACTGATATACACACACATAATAGTTTTATGGCATCTGAATGCAGTAGTTCAGAATAAGAACTTATCTGTCATAGTCACTGAGTTAAACTGCTATTAAGTAAGGGACTTGTATTTCAACTCAACACATTTTTTCATTAATAAGCAATCATTCAAATTAGGAAACAGTGATAGTTAAATATTTTTTAAGAAAATATGGAACTTCTAAACAATTTAAATTGAAAAAGGTGGGGGAGAAGTAATGGGGTGCTCTACCAGGATATGAACCCAGCCAAATAAGTATTCTCATTATTCGTGAACTATCTGTAGATTCAGTTTACAATAGTTTGGCATCACTAATATACGTATGATATGTGAAACGCAGTTGTCTGTACAGATGGATTTAGTTATACTCAACAAATTCTTGAAAGTGAATATCTTTCATTAATGAAGAAAAGTAACTGTAACTAAAGAGCAATGATTTTTACTTTCTTGTTAAAAGAAAGTATCTTCAACTGAAAATCATCTGTCAGACATGTTCTGTCAGCCACTTATGAATGGATGCTCAGTGCTTAGACTCCTAATATGGAAAACAGACATGTAGCTTAGAAAATGAGGATGTCAAATATGAGTTTCCAGAGAAAAAGAGTGAGTCGTCTACAGTGAAGGCATAGAGCGAGAAATCAAAAACTGTCTAATTTAGAGTTTGCAAGAAGCCTTTATTGACAACATGATAATCTAACTTATTTGCCATATATTATTTTTCATCGTGTTACATTACTTGTGGCTTCTCAACCTATTAGCAGTGATAGTAAAATGATTTGTTGAAATGGTTTGCTGTAACAGTGTATTCAGAATTCAATTCTCAAACCTCTAGTGTCCATGTATTCATGTCAAAATTAGCCCACGACGGTGACATAGAAGGGAAAAGTCCTGACTACAGCCCAAGTGATCCAAGTTTGAATATTGGTTCTGATGCTTGATGAAGCATGTAGGGAGAATGAATATGCCCATCTTGGTGGGGTGCATTTGTGTACATGGATGCAGTCTCACAGCTGATCCCCAGTGGAAGCCACAGATGTGTGTAGGGAGGGCAGGGCAGTAAACGAGTGAGTGATACATCAGCATATTCCATTGCTGAGATAGGATGAACATCTACAAGGGGCAGGTCATTAGTAAAAAAACATTCCTTGACAGCAGTATAATGCTGCTCCATAAGTCTTGATCTCCTCACTGACCCCAGACATAGGCCAGACCCAATCTCTGAGTGGCAGACCTAGTGTATGAGCAAAGGTGGGGTTATATCATTTCAGCAAACAGCAACTTTATCAAACGGCACTGCATCAAAAATGCAGCCCTGCGAACATCCTGCACTCCCACTAACTATATATACCATCTCCAAGATTGCACTACAGTGGGGAAAAGGGCACATTTTCTGATTCCACCATAATGCGACCTTAGTCAGAACGGCTCAATGGGCTGATTTTGCACGCAGTTTGCTGAAGTGATATAGAAGCAGCAAAAGCACCAAGGGCATCTGAGGGTTAGCTGTGGGCAAAAATGGCACAAAAACAGAATTTATATCAAAATACATTTTTCAAAGGAAAATAGTAATCAGACCGAATATACTATTTACCCTAAGGTGATGTAACAATATCAACAGCAGAGCTGGCATTATTTATTTGGTGAGTGCAGGGTAAGCCATCTACATTTATTGCTGTTCTGTGGTGATGGCTGTTTGCATTTTTTCTGATGCTCACTCTTCCATTAAATTGCAGTCTCAGAGACATACACTCAAGGAATGCTGCATCAATGAAACTAATGAAGATAATTTATTCCTATTAAATTTCTAGAATCTGAGCTATACAGTTTTAATTTTACTTTATGCTTATTGCTAATAATAAACGATGACTTAGGAACTTTTGATGTATTTGATCAATGTACTTTCTTGTTGATGAGAAATTCTTTACAAGTGCTATATACCTGGAAGGAAATAATGTCAGAGGAAGTGCTGACATGGTGGTAGCTGCATTATATAACCTACTAGGAAACATTAGAAAACATTTTAATTTTCAAATTTTGAAAAAGAGGAGAAAAGCATGAAAAAAGTGACATTGCAAATACTTACAAGTATTTTCTAGTAAGACAAATGAGAGGAAGTACTTTTAAGGAAAAGTTTTATTTCTTTATTGCTTTTGTTGACTGGAAAAGTCTGGCTGGACAGAACCAATTTTCAGTGGAGGCCTAAGGAGAAAAGCTTCATAGATAATGACAACAGAATATATAAATATTGAATATTAGAAATGAAATATTAAATGACAAATAATTCATTGGACGGATATGAGCAGAGACAATACAAGTTCAATGACAAAATGATACAATGCAGAGGTATAGTCAGAAACAATACAAGGTCTATGAACCAATGAACCTCATACTAGCAGTGATCAGAGTTTTACATAATAGAAGAAGAAGAAAGGCATTTTTTTTTCAAAAAGAGAGGGGCAGTAGTTAAGAGTTTAGGTGAGGGAGGAAGAGGATGGGGAAGAAAGTTGTGAGGGAATGGTGAGGAGAGAGAAAGAACTTTTGAGGAAGAAGTACACATTTGGTTTTGTTATGGGGAGGATAGTTTAAGGGGGAAGTGACTTAATAAGTGCTTATGGTCTATGGTGGGGTAGTGTAAAAGGGTAGAAAGTTGTGGAAGTTACAAATGTGAATAAAGTGTAATGATGTGACTAATAACACATGCAGGGCTGAGACATCACCCATCCAGGGCATAAACATTATCCATTCAGGAGAGAGCCACCAGCCATGCAGGGCTGAGACATCACCCATCCAGGGCATAAACGTCACCCATTCAGGGCTGAGCCATCACCCATCCAGGGCATAAACATAATCCATTCAGGACTGAGCCACCAGCCATGCTGGGCTGAGCCATCTCCCATCCAGGGCATAAACATCACCCATTCAGGGCTGAACCATCACCCATCCAGGGCATAAACATCAGCCATTCAAGACTGAGCCATCACCCATCCAGGACATAAACATCACCCATTCAGGGCTGAGCCACCACCTGTGCAGGGCTGAGCCATCACCCATCCAGGGCACAGACATCACCCATTCAGGACTGAACCACCAGTCATGCAGGACTGAGCCATCACCCATCCAGGGTACAAACATTACCCATTCAGGACTGAGCCAACAGCCATTGCAGGGCTGAGCCATCACCCATCCAGGGCACAGACATCACCCATGCAGGACTGAACTACCAGCCATGCAGAGGTGAACCATCACCAATTTAGGACTGAACTACCAGACATGCAGGGCTGAACCATCACCCATCCAGGGCACAAACATCACCCATTCAGGACTGAGTTACCAGACATGCAGGGCTGAACCATCACCCTTCCAGGGCACAAACATCACCCATTCAGGACTGAGCTACCAGACATGCAGGGCTGAACCATCACCCATCCAGGGCACAGACATCACCAATTCAAGACTGAGCCACCAGCCGTGCAGAGCTGAGCCATCACTCATCCAGGGTACAGACATCACCCATTCAGGACTGAACCACCCGCCATGTAGGGCTGAGCCATCACCCATCCAGGGCACAAATGTCAACCATTCAAGACTGAGTCACCATCCATGCAGGGCTGAGCCATCACCCATCCAGGGTACAGACATCACCCATTCAGGACTAAACCACCAGCCATGCAGGGCTGAGCCATCACCCATCCAGGGCACAAACATCACCCATTCAAGACTGAGCCACCATCCATCCAGGGCTGTTTTTTTTTCATTATTCCCACTTCTTTCTCCCTTCAGAGAGTCAGTAGCATATATAACATCTGCTAAACTTAGCCCTGGTATCTGCTGTCTTACAGTGTTGAGAGTCAAATATCTAACAAATAACTACCAGTTAGTTTTCCTCAAGAATTTAAAAAATACACAAGACACCAAACTGTCATTTGATTTATTTGCATGTAGAAAACTGTTGTTGATTTAATGGGTCTACTACAACTGCTCATGTACTATTAGCTGTCTGCCACTTATTCATGTTGACAAGTGCTCTAACTCCCACCACCCTGATTCCTGTGCACTACCACTAATCTAACTACCTATTCCGGAACCCTGAAACTAACCTTAGAAACAACTTCCAGTCACTCCCTAGACCTAAAATCCCCCTCCCCTCTCTAACCCTACCTGTACTCTGAGGTAACTCCTGCTTGTTCTCTGAAACAAAATTCCCCCTCCCCTCCCTAACCCTAATCTCCCGATCACTTTCTAAACTTAAATCCCCCCCTCCTCCCTAACTTTAACCTAGTACTAACTCTCAATCACTTCCTAAACTTTAAATCTCCCTCTGCTCCCTAATGCTAATCTCCCGATGACTCCCTAAATGTAAAATCCCCTCCCCTCCCCAACTTTAATTGAGGGCTAACTCTCAATCACTCCCCAAACCTAAAATCCCCCTTCCCTTCCCTAACCTAGTATGAGCTTCCAATCACTCCCTAAACCTAAAATCCCCCTTCCCTCCCTAAACCTGAATCTCCCCTTCCCTGTTTCCATTCCTCACTTACCAGTTCCATGAAGGGATCTTCATTGTCTGCAACCATTGTGGCAGCCACATCACAGAACTCATGTTCAAGTTCAAACGGCTGCTCAGCCAGGTGAGTGGGTGGGGAAACAGCCACTCTGCTTGAGTTCCTGGATAGGAATTCCCAGAGTTTGAGCTGCTGTAAGAGTCCTGATTAAACTAATATAGATGACACAAAATGTTCTCTAGAATAGCAAAGGACAGACACATTAGTGCAATGTATATAGCATTACTGCCTCACAGCTGTTGTTTCTCTGGTTCTCTTTCTGGATTGAGTGGCTTCTTTGGGCAGTCTGCATACCCAATGATTTTGTTTTGTGCATGTTATCTTGGTAATAAATGCCAAGGAACAAAAATATAGCTCTCCATTTCTTTCTTTCTTTATGATTTATTTACGAGGATAGTCTAACTGTGCTAAACCCCTTTTCAGCAGAAGCCCAGGGAGTAAATATCCAATTGATGCAGTAAAGTATGAAATGAATTTGCGCTGCAGCGGTACATTCATAAAAAGAAGTATCAAGTGATGGATATAAGAGTATGTTCTGTTTTACCATAAAACGTTACAGAAGCAATATCACTGCATGGAGTATTAGTGAGATCAAGGAGAGAAGATCCTGAAGGAGAGCAAGTGAGGCAGAGCAGATTAAAGTGCAGTTTCTAAGTGACAGAGAAAACAAAAGTTAGAGGAGGTATAAGATAATTATGACAGAGTGACTATTGAAGTGTGAGGAACTTTTATCAACATTTATATAAGAGATATTGAGTTAGAGTCGAAGGGAGAGGGAAATGTAGTGCAGCATAAGAAAAGATATGTGTTTGTCATGTGATGTGGAAGCATGGATACATCCAGTTATGTTTCTGATGCACAATATTGAATACTTTATGTCCAGGCAAATTTCTGTTGGAATAATATTGCAGACCTTTGTAATGGACACAGAGTACAAAGAGTCACCACAGTGATTGAAAGACCTTTGTGTTCATTTCATGTTTGAGTTTTGAGATCTAAATAATCCGGAGGAATTGTACATCTCGTCTGTACAAGTACTGTGAGGGTAGGATATTTGTTTGGTTTAAGGATTGCATTATATACTACTTTCAAATGATTTATTAGGAGAGTGTTGGGTAATATTTTTTTCAGAAAAACAAAGTGATACATTCTGTGTGGCTTATTAGATGCAACTTAGTAATCTTGTTGCATCAAAATAAAAATCATTCAAGAATTCCTGTAGTATTGACAAATAGTGATGTGAGTTAAGATAGTAGTGGACGAAAGTTAGTGTGGTGGGGATGAATGGGTTAAATTGGCAAAGTTGATGGGGTGGGAGGAAATGAGGTAAGTGTAAGGGGGGGCTTACCTGGTTTTGTGTGAGTGTAACTGGGTAAGGGATCAGATTTTGGTGTGAACTTGCTACTGCAAGGATTAAGCCCATGATGACCAGTATGCACTTCTGGAACAGGTAGCCCTCGAGTTAATATTGTTGGCATGGTGGAAGGGAATTAATGTGTAATAATTCCTTTTTTCCTTTCTTCTTTCTCTGAGTTTGTTAAGTATGGCTGATTTTGGTTATGGATGCACAGTTTACAGTTGGTATTTGTGGCATGTGTATTGTACATGAGCTTGTTAGTCAGATGGGAGATTTGGTATGGTTTTGCAGGCTTTCCTAAAGTCTCTGGTGTGGTTTTCTTGTTGGGTCAGCATTCTAGGTTTCCCTTTCTTTGTGGTTAATGTTTCTATCTTTGTGGGTAAAAGGATCAGTTTCTGGTTATTATGCCCCTTTTATTTTGTATATCCAGGCCCCCTTTTTCATATCATCTGTGTTGTTATGTTCCATTTTCATTGGTCTTGGCATGGTTTTCCTTGTCCATGGTGTTGTGGAAGGGTTTGTGGACATCTTTTTATTGTTATTGGTGTTAGTGGTTAAGAAGTAACTTTGCCTTTTCCTGGGATGATTCCCAAGTGCATGATAGATGTTTGTGAGGTGCCTGTGAATAACGGTTGCTCGCCACGTATGCGCAGTGAATTTTTAACCATAATAGGGGAGGACGCAAGAGGAGGGCTTTTGCTGGGTAGAAGTGCGGTCCATTGTTGGCCTGGTTATTGGTTAACAGTGCTACTTGCACTGTTAATTGCATAATGCATCTTGCTCAGCTCAT
The DNA here is from genome assembly GCF_019279795.1 of Protopterus annectens. Taxonomy (NCBI): domain Eukaryota; kingdom Metazoa; phylum Chordata; order Ceratodontiformes; family Protopteridae; genus Protopterus; species Protopterus annectens. The sequence goes on from NC_056728.1 coordinate 139,495,402, forward strand.
ATTCATGTCTCTCACCACTTCCACTTCATTCCATTTTTGGCTGAATGTCAAATAATGGAAATATGTCAAATAAGAAGGTTGTCTAATGAGCAAACCACAACCAGCATTCAAGAATGCCTTTAGAATTGACAACAAGAAATGTTAAACCAGTAATGATTTTACAAGTGAATATATCACTCTTCATTAATACCTTGATAATTTAAAGTCCATAGCACTGTATTCATTTATCACAGGATTTACCCCATGTTGCCACTGTTGCATTTGCTGAATCAAGCCTTGCCCTTGTGATCAAACCATGCTATTCAGTATGAATTATTGCTTAAATATTTGTTGTGAAACTGTGTCCAATGTGTATGTATGGCAGTTGGTGCAGAAGATGAAGGAGCTGTTAACAAGCTTTTTCCTGTAGTCAAGAAGTCCCATGGTTTGATTCCCTCTGCCTCCATTCCCTAACTGTGTGATTCTGAGCAAGTCACTTAACCAGACAGTGCTCTTAGATTGAGTTTGATAAAAGGCCCATGGAGATCAGTCCTCTAGCCTGGGAAACGAATACAAATAAAATAAGATAAAAATGCCTTTGATAGGGCAAGGAATATTTATTTATTGACATTTGATTTTTGGGAAAGTCTGACTTGGTAGAAGCCCATTTTTAGTGGTGGCCCAGGGAGAAAAGCACCAATAAACACTGAACACAATTTTACAGTCTTCAAAAATAAAACAAAAACATATGCAGTTTAGATAATTATAAGAAATTAGGCATAATATTAAAAAATGGTTAAGAATTGATAGAAGTTATATGACAATCATTTGATATTTAGAGAAATTTTAGACAGTTTGTAGGGAAATTAGAGGTAAGTTAGTCCAATACAAACAGGAATTGCAATATGAAGTGAGGGAAAACATCCTCATAGTATATTTAGAGAGAAGTCGAAGAAAATAATTTGATAGAAGTAAGGAAGTAAGTAAAGAAGGGAGAGTAGGGAGGTATCAGGAATGAAAAGGTACTTGTTCACATTTAAGGATATAGTTTATCCGGGTTTTGAACAAGAACAGAAACAGATTTTAGCTAGGAAGTCTTTCAGAGTGGTTTTGAAAGATGGGATGGGAGTACTGACCTGATAGATACAGGCAAGGAAGTCCAGGCCTTAGCAACCTTGCAGAAGTACAGACAATGCCCAGCAGATTTTACAGGTTTGAATATGTGTGTGCTACAAGGTGGCCATTGTATTGCTACTGGTTTATTGTGTTAATGAATATCAGTAGAGCTATGTCCAAACTATACTCAGGTCTAAAACTGTGATATCAAATTGCTTTTATTAAGCTGAACCATTTTTTGTTTATTTGTTGGTAAGCAGCCTTTTCTAGGACTTTTACAAGGGTGATATGGGCCTGCACTTGAGAAATCATCAAGGATTACTGTCCTTATAGGCAAATATGCAAAGCAAAAAAAAAAAAAAAAAACTCTTTCTATAAAAAGTTGAAAAATGTTAAGGAAAAAGCAGAACATTTACAAATGTAGAGAAAAACAGGTGAAACAATACTATCAAATATGGCATAAAAAGTAGGAAAAGCATTTAGAAAAGAAAAGAAAGGCCCAATGTGATGAAGAACACTTAAGTGGGTCAACAAGGGAAATAATGCATTTTATGGATATATATAATCTCAAGGAAAGAACGGTGAATAGTAAAACTAAATATGAGGGTTGCAGGGGCAAAAAGAGAGAGTAAAAAGCAGTGTTGCTATTGTACTGGCAAAGACAGAGAAAGGAAATTTACCAGATATAGCCAGCTGAAAAACACAGGATATAGTGAATGACTTCCATTCATTACCGAAGAAACAGTCCTGAAAGAACTCCAGAAGCTAAAACTGCACAAGACAATATTACCTGAAGACATTCTCCTACACAGCCCCCAGCACAGCCGCCCTCTGGACCGTGAAGGTGCAGTGGTGACTGCCCATGGGTGGGGACCTCAGTCCCACTGTTTCCATCTGGGGGCTCATGGGCTTGCGATTTCCAAACATCCCTCCCCGTCAAAGGTGTTCACCCACCACATGTGTCATATACTGCCCCTGTATGCATCTTGTTTGTCTTGTCTGTTTACTGCCCCAACCTACCTCCCCAAATATACCTACTTCCCCTACCCCACATTCCACTCTCACCTGAAAAAAAAAAGGGCAATCTGCTCCCAAAAAAAAAAATGACGCCCCATACATAGCTGCCCATGTTGCACACATGTCCACTGGACACATGAAATGTTATTTAATTGGCATTACAACATACTTTGCTGTCCTCACCCCTCTCTCAGGGGTTGAAGGGTTCATATCTACCTCCAAATTTATTGCAAATGCACAGCTATTGCTGTTGAAGAAATGGGCAGCTATGGACCTTCCCTACACCCATCCTGTACATCCCAAGCTATTTTCCATACTGTCTTTTCCTCTTTGTGTCCGTTTTTCACCACTTTCCTATCTCCCCATTTTCTTTTCTTTCAAAGTAATTAGCGCGGGGTGAGCATGAGTAAGCACTATTAAGCAGTAGTGAGTGGGTTTGCACGGGTTTGTGCTTGTTTGCGCTTGGCTAAGCAATGGGCAGCAATGTGCAAACCCACACAAACCCGGTTGCAACTTCTTAAAAGTGCTTTAGTCACTCTGCATGTGAGGGCCCTCGTTCTGCTCAGGAGCAAAATAAAACATCTCTGTAAGTCTCGAACCCCGGACCTTGCACACACTACACAACATGAAGTACCACTAAGCCACAGTAGATATCCATCAAGTTGGTGCTTAAATAATTATATCATGCTTCAGAATGAGTGAATGTAAAGGAAAATTAGGAATACCATATCTCACAACTTGTTCTGTGGATGTTGACCAACAGTTGTTATGGGATTACATTACATGACTGTGATAAGAAAAGCAGCCATTCTAGCAAGAAATAATGATACACCATCACTTTACAACCCCACACAGTATCACAGCAGGACAAACACTGACATATCTGTTTAGGGCAGAGGCCATACCTCCCAACTGTCCCTAATTTTCAGGGATGTCCCTGATTTTGACACAAATTTTAGCTCTGTCCTTCCAAATCCCTCCTAAAACTATTGACTTTGGGCAGAAAAAGTGGTGAATTACACTTAATGAATAATGACAATAATTAAGAGTTAGACACTTCTTTTACTTCAGAAAATGTGTATTAATTCATATGCTCTGATTCTCTCAATGTTTCAACTTAATGGCACTAATATTTTAAAGGTATCCCTGATTGACCTGACTTTTTCTTGATTTTTCCTTGAGTCTGTTCAAATATGTACCTGATTGGTTGAGAGGTCTGGCAGAGGCAGAAACACAGAGGCATATTAGCCTTTCTGTTGTTACACACTGTTCAAATAGCTTTGGAAGGAGTTTCGGAAGCATACCCTTATGTAGGAATACAACACTGGAATATAAATGGATGTAGCCATGTACTGGTAGCAACCAACTGTAAGAATGCCGTTGCTCTATTGCTGAAAAGACCTGTGTGGTGCACAGGCTATTCTCAGGCTATCATGTGGATAGGTCCACAGTTGGGAGTTACGCAGACAGACTACTTGCCTTGATAAACTAACATGTACACAACAACACTGTAAGTCCAGCAAGATAAAATCCACACAGTACTACTTACGCTCTCTGTACTTCTGCAACCCTACCCAAATGTAGAATATACCTGTGTGTGCAGGGTCTACCAAGGATGTAGGTAAGCATACTCACTGTATTGTAATGAGTCCAGTTTTTCTGAGCAGCTTGTGCTAATGTCAACACTAAAAAAGCACAAACTGTTTAGAACTGAGTAAATGAATATTCACAGTATAGCAGTTCACAAAAAATTCTTGTGCCAAAGGAATACATCTCTATAACTAGCTTTGTATGGCAGTTAATTGTAACAGTTGAAAAGAAAGTACATCTTTCCATGTATCTTGGGGTAGCATTTTGATGGGTGAGTACATTTTTACACTGACAAGTGGGTACTAGAAGCAGCAACATTAGGTCTGAGTACAAAATGTAAATCTCTGGCTACACCCCTGGCTTCTGATATAAGAACTATACCAACCTTCTGTCTTAAACAATGATGTCCACACCAAACATGTATGATCTCCATCTTGGAAACCTGAAAGGGCCATGCTTACGAGTCAGCAATTTATAATACTGGGTTGCTATGACAGTGATTATTGCAATTACTACACAGCAGGCTGCATGCAATTAGCAAATGGTGGCCACTAACTGGTGCAGAGGCCATAACATGCTCATGTGCAAATTCCTTCAAAAGCAGGCTGCAATCTCTGCCAACAAACTCAATCACTCTATTGCAGAGACTGACAGAGAGAGAGAGAGAGAGAGAGAGAGAGAGAGAGAGAGAGACAGAGAAAAGGAAAAATAAATATTACCAAATTCACATATGTATTTACTGGCATGTAGTAGATGTTATTGAAGAATAGTCTACATAATGTGAAACATTCATATGTGACAGTAGTACTTCTTTATACACAGATGTTCTGCTTAACTACTGCTATGGACAATACTGTGTGTACCTGTGGGCAGTGGGACATACCTGTGAAATATGTGGCTCAGCATTAAATGTCAAAGATCTGATCCATGTTATCTGTGTTCTGTACAGTAGTGTGGCCAATGGCTGTTGGGGGGATTAGCGCTGACATTATATAAACATGGGTGTGACAAAACAACACATGCATGATAGTCATATTAAGGTGTAGCTTAGCATTGGCAACTGCTGTAGCAGTCTAGTATGCTTATCTAGCATCTGTTACCATATATACCCCCCCAGTGTTAGTCTGTGTTCATATGTGACACCTGCTTGTGTTGCAGCAAGGCCCAACAGTTCAGCTGTGAGGTCCAGGGACTTACAACAGTGTGGACCATGTGTGTGTATGCCACACACATACGGAGAAATATATATGTGTCATATATACTCACATCTGTATATGTGCATAGAGCAGGGGACATATTGCAACTATTTGTGAAGGGGGGAGATATATATGTTGGTGAAGGTTAGTATGTGCATATTTGTATGTAGGTTTTAGTGTGTGACAAACAAGACAGCATACAGTGCTGGTATACAACATGTGGTGGTTAAACACTGTGGGTGGTTTGTTCAGTTTGCAATGTTGAAACCAGTAAGGCCTGCTAAAGCTACCTGGGCTGTGAACACCTTCAATGCATTTATCCCAAGACTGTGCAGTTTTATTACATTACTGTACACCTTACATCCTTTGTATAATTGATATTCTCACTATGAAAGGTGAAATGTATATGTGCCTACATATATATGTATATGCAGACAAATGGATGTGTATATGTATATATACATATATATATATATATATATATATATATATATATATATATTTATATATACTCATACACACCTACATCTACTTGTTGCAATAGATTCTCTGTACTGTTGACTGACTGTGATGGTCAATATGTTTGTGAATACGTCAAAGATATGCATCTCTTGGATAGCTTAGTGGGAAACTGTTTATGTTATGGTATTATGGGTCCTTGCTTTGATCCTAGCAAAAGCTGTGTATTCTGTTGCTAGGCAGAACAAGTGCTATTGCATACAGTGTGATTAAGCCCCTTGGTTTTAACTAGGGTGCGTCATTGGAGGCTAAAGCACTACATCTATGATTATTGATTGGTACCGATGTTGAATGCAAATCCTGTGTGTACTGTAGTTCTAACTGAAGCTCTGGGCCTGTACAGAAAAGTATGGTGTATGTCCACATTGCTTGCATCCACTGTTTTGTGTGGTCTCTGTATTCATCACAGATTACATTTCTCAAGATTAAGGTTGTGTAAGTACTGACACACAGTACTGCATAGTACACACTGAAAGCTTATCTGGGTTGTCATACCTTTGTGTCCTGTAATTATGTCTGATGTGTGTGTGGGTATGTCTGTAACATGTCCTTTGACATATGTGTGGTAATACATATAACTGCGTATCTAGCAATATTCATAGTGTACTCCAGCAGTATGTGACCTATATTCCCAATTGTGCACATATTTTGGCCACGGGTTTGGCATTAACAAGTTGTGCGGTATAATAGTAATACATTTACTGGACCTTACACTGATTGTGATGGATGATATATTTCTTTACACATCAGCTTGATGTATATTTGCTGTGGCTAGGTGGTGCATCATGTTGCATACAGTGTGCCAGGTACTCTTGTATAGTCTTATATAGTGATTTTATTTTGTTGCTGTGCAGAACATGGTTCATTAGATAGAGAGTGAGCAATGCACTTTCAGGCAGTTGTGTGGTGAGCAGTGATAAGTGGCAGTTACAGTGTTTCACTCTCGGTTAGCTTATAGGTTGCTATATATGGCAGTTCAGTGATATCTGTACTGTATAATGTTAAATGAGCCATATGACTTGCTCAGACATATTTTTGTATTTATGTCTTCCAGGGATCATGGCCCACCACAGGAACCCGAGTTACAGTAGTGCTGAAGATGATATCATTACTAGCAGTATGATTCAGCACTACCGTCTCATGTTCTCACGAACCAGCCAGGACCAGCAAGAGTGTACTGAAATGTGGCAAGATGTTGTCTGCAGGGTCAATGAGGTAGGCCTGCATAACTGGACATATGAGCAGGTACTCCACCACTGCAGTGATCTTCTCAAACATGTCCGTCATCGTGCCGCTGATGTGCGTAGACAACAGCTTGCAACAGGGGGTGGTGTTAATATCCACTCCCCCCTCACTAGAGTGGAGGAGCTGCTCATGAGCCTGGTGGCACCTGCCCAACAACAACAGCAGCAGACAAACATCATGATGGAGGTTGGAGCCACCAAGCAAGCACACATGGAGCATGCAGGTAACATGGCATATCTGTAGACTACTGTTATCTGTATTGGTAGAGCATGCATATGTGAGATGTGGAGTGTGTCATTCAAAGATGTGGAGCCTGTTGTTGTGCAATACTGATCATTTGGAACATAATCTGTAGTCCTGTGAATGTAAACTGTTGTTGTACTGTAAGATTGCAAACACACAGTAGCAATGCCACCGTTATGGCCACTGACACACTGTCTCATCTCTACGTAGGTCCCTCTGGAGTGACATCAAGGCAGTGGACAGATGCTGGTGAGTGTGTTCTACATTTATTATTGTAAATAAAAAGTGCATGTCATAGTTAAGGTGTAGGCCATGTACAAATGTAACACACCTACCCATAATGCATGCTGTTCATTCTTGGTGTAAGAACATGCACATCTCACTAATGTGATTAGCTGCCTCAAACACATGCAATACCCAGACCATCTCAAACAAATGTGGCTAGACTGTAGTGGCCATTGGATAGGCACAGTTGATACTCAACATGCACATAACATACACATCTATGTCATACACAGAGCATTTTAACATGCTACGCATAAAGGATTCTCAAACCCTCTGTAATAACACACTCCAGTATCCAACATCTCATCCACACATTGCACATAATAAACCTGAGGGGTAGAGGCCTATCCTGGGGCATTTAAACATTCTGCAACACACTACACATTCATGTCAGGGAATGCTCCTTATTGGCCCCCTTACAAACTCACGTAAATACTGGTTGTGAAATGGTGAATTTAGCCAAGGTAGTACAGTTCTATTCAGTTTGTATGATCTGTGCAATATAGACATTACTTGCTGACAGTTTGCCCAAAGGTTTTTTTTCACATTTGCTAACCTCAGCAGGCTTATCATACTAGGTGTATTGTGAGTGTATTGTATGCATAGGCCATGACCATATCATATATGGGTTGGTGCACCACATGCTGGCACACACAGGGTCAAACCGGTGGCTAAGCTCTGTTAACCCAATACTGGACAATACAGTCAAGAGGAGTAGGGTCATACAACCACAACACCAACAGTCTCACATAGACCTACAATATAAGCACCAGCAAAACACACACATAAATACACATTACCATACTCAGAGAATACAAATATTAATCTGAAAAAGAGAGAGTGTCCTCTTAAGCAGACAAGCAAGCAACATGCACCTCCAAGCACATGCCAGAAAACGCATAATACACCAAAGCAGTGTGCCTCACAACAGGCCCTAAGGCAAAACAACATACCCAATACACTAATAATAGGTGACTCCATAGTCAGGCACACAGATGTTCCACTCACTCGGCTGGACAAGGGGAAGGTTACTGTCAGTTGTCTGTCAGGTGCTATGATCCGCCACATAACACAAGCACTTACATCACTCCAGACCAGGTACATATATGATGTGTTCTTTGTACATGTCAGTGTGAATGATCTGAGACATACATCTCAGGGCAACATGACAAGTGATATATAGTAGCTCTATGATCATGTAGCCCAGGTTGGTATGACCCTGACCTTGAGTATCATCTTACCTTCACTTACATGATACTGCAATATAACAGAAAGATCATAAACTTCAACAATTGGCTAAGTTTCTGGTGTCATTCAAAGGGGATTCAGTCTCTGTCTGCCTGTGATGACATGATAGACAAGCCTTGTTGCTTCGCTACAGATGGTTTGCACCTGTCGCCCCTATGCTTCTGAATACTGGCCAAGGCTCTTGCTGTCCCCATATTACCTTTTTTAGGCAAGGCTCAAAGGTTCATAGGTTCATAAGTAGGTACTAGGCTATTGACCCTGGGGCCTATACAAGCCCAGCCAAAAAGGTACCCTGGCTTTAGCCACCCAAGAAATTTATTTTCCTGTGCCACTGTCAAGCAGAGACACAGAAGTGATTCCCGGGGTAAATTTCCTATTTCCCATCCAATCATCAAGATTTTTCTTGAAGAGTGCTAATGAGGAGCTTTTTTTGCTATAGATAGGTAGTTTATTCTGGAGTATAGGAAGTCTCTGGGACAGGAATCTATACCTCTGGCATGTTCTGTTTATTGTGGTGACAAGGTTTAGGTCCCTAGAGCGTGTAGCTTGGAAGGATTGTGATTTCTTTAAGTGGAGCATGTCCAACAGCTCTGGGTTTGACATAGCTTTGTATGTTAGGCAGAGATCACCTCTGAGTAGGCGATATGCAACGGAGTAAAGCTGGAGTTTTTTGAGATGGTCTGTGTAGGGCATGTGTTTGAGGCCAGTAATCCTCTTTGTCAGGTATTTCTGCTGCCTTTCCAGTTGTTGTAGATGTCTTGTGAGGTACATACCAAAAGGGGCATTGTACTCTAAAATGGATCTAATGAGTGAAGAGTAGAGGGGAACAATGACCTCTTTTTTTCTGCATGAGAAACCTTTAGTGATGAGGTATGTCACATAGAAGGATTTCCTGATTACTGTGGCGATGTGATTATCAAAGGAGAGACTACTGTCCACCTATGTCCCAAGGTCTCTTATCATACTTTCGGTGTTAAGTATACTACCGCCTATGTTGTAGTTCATGGGTACAGAGTTTTTACCAAAGGGGATGACAATGCACTTTTTGGCATTGAGCTTGAGGCCATGGCTTTGACACCAGGCATCTGTCTCAGTGAGGCCCTTTTGTAGGATGTCCACATCGTTAGGAGTTTCAATTATGGCTCCTAGTTTGCAGTCATCTGTGAACTTCATTAGCCAAAGACCTTCTGTGTTAGCCTGTACTTCAGGGAAGTAGATACCAAACAGGACAGGATCCAGGACTGAACCCTGTGGTACTCCACTTGTCACTGGTCTGAAGTCGGATTTGGAGTCTGCAACTTTCGCAGCGTGGGTTCTGTCAGTGAGCCAGTTGGGAACCCATCTTGTGACATAGGGATTTACACCTAGTTTAGTGAGTTTATCTATAATTCCAGAGTGGGGGATGGTGTCAAAAACCTTCACAAGATTTAGATAGGCTGTGTGAACCACCTTACCCTTGTCTATGGCTTTGGTGACTGCTTCAAAGAATTCTATCAGGTTTAGCAGACATGATATGCCTTTTACAAACCCAAACTGGTTGGGGTCCAGAGTTTGGAGATTACCAATGTCTTTTTATAAGTTCCATGATGATGCCTTCCATGGCCTTGCAGATCATGCTCATCAGGCTAATGAGGCGCTAGTTCCTGGGGTCCGTGGTGGCTCCCCCCTTGTGTAGTGGGATAACCGTCGCTGTGCGCCATTCAGCAGGCACAAAGCCTGAGGTGAGGCTATGATTGAACATGGTACTTAGGTGTGGTGCCAGTTCATTCTGTAGTTCATGTAGAACGCAGCCTGGGATGTCATCTGGTCCCATGGATGCTGTGTTCCTGGCTTTGGAGAGTGTGGCTTTTACCTGTGCAGCCGTGATTACAGGAACTTTGCATTCTTTCGGTATAGAGATGGGCTCTTTAATGGGTGAGAGGGGGGTAAAGTTAGCACTGAACCTATCTGCCAGGATGTTGGCAATATCAGTTGGGTCTGTATATTTAGTGCCATTGTGCTGTAACTCAGGGCAGATCTCAGTGTTGCCATTGAGATTCTTGACATAGCTATAGAATGCTTTGTGGTTGTCTTTACAATCAGTGGTGATTTTGTTTTCATAACTAGCTTTGGATGATTTTATCAGGGATCACAGCTTCTTACTGAGGCTGACCAGGGAGCTCCTCCACTCATGGAATTTTACTCTCTTTTGCAACAGTTTCTTTCTTCTGTTGTACAGTTTGTTTATGGCAGGGGACCACCAGATTGGCATCCTTTTTTTGGAGGATAGCATATTGGTTCTGTTTGGGATAGCACGATCCATGCACTCATGTAAGTGCTTATAAAGTATAAGTGTAGGATTCAGTAGTCGTAACTGTATTTTCCATCTGCATGGGAGTCATGAAGTTCACCACTTCTGTCTTAAGAAGCATGAAGTTGGCTTTGGAGAAAGTTTTTAACATGGTTTCCTTAAATGGGGGGAGGGGGCAGAATGTGGATATGTAGGGTAATTAGCTTATGGTCGGATCGGACCAATGAGGCATTGACTTCAGGTGTGGAACACTAGTCACTCAGGACAAACCAAACCCCGTAACCAACACAAATAACCACAAAGTGTGCCAAATGCTACTCATTGCCAGAAGTCTCAGCCTCCATATATATACACTCAAGGCACTTCTCAGTATGGAGAATATTGATATCTGTGCAGTAACAAAAACCTAGTTCAAGGCTCCAGAGAGCACACCAGCACTACCAGGATACTACTCATTCCATACCTTCCAGCATCAGAACCTGGATCATAGCACATAGGGTGGTGATGTATCCATATTCATCAAGGATACCTACACCTCTCTCTACATCCTCTCTACGGGATATGTATCCATAGAATGTTGCACAGCAATGTTCTTCCCACTCCACAGTGGTGGGGCCACAAAAGACCCTTGGCATTCATGCTCTATGAGCCTGATGAGTCTGATCTGCAAGGCAATGGAGCCAATCATAATGGGAGTCAACAATAAAGACATTGGGAAACTTCACACAGTTGAGCACACCCAATTTGGCTTCATCAAATGCAGATCATGCCTCCTGAACTGGGTGGATTTCATTGATACAGTTACCCAGGCTAAAGATGATTGAAAGGAGCTCCGCACAGCCTACCTATACCTCGCTAAGGCCTTTGACACCATTCCCCAGTCAGGTATCATAGATGAACTCACCAACCTGGGCATAAATCCATACATCACAAGATGGATTGCAAACTGGCTCACAGATAGATCCCACAAATTAAGAGTTGCTGGCTACATATCAGACTCTAAACCGGTAACAACTGGTGTCCCCCAGGGTTCAGTCCTGGAGCCCCCCCTGTTTGATATAGACTTCTCAAAAGTACATGCCAACACAGGAGGGTTGTGGTTGACTAAGTTTGCTGGGAACCATAAAGTGTTTGCCATAATAGATTCCCCGGATGACACAAATATTCTCCAGAAGGGACTCTATGAGACAGATGTATGGTGTCAGAATCATGGCCTCAAGCTCAGTGTGAAAGAATGCATAGTAATCCCCTTTTGGGAAATCAAAGTACCCACAAACTACCACATAGGTGTTACCCCCTAAAAACTGACAAGGTAATAAGGGATCTGGGGACATAAGTAGATAGTCATCTTTCCTTTGACAACCATGTTGCCAAAGTGATTAGGAAATCCTATGTGGCCCACCTAATCAACAAAGGGTTTGCATCAGGATCAAAAGAGGTAGTGGTGGCCCTCTACTCTTAAGTCATCAAACCCATCATTGAGTACAATGCACCATTTGGATGTACTCAACTAAGCATATCCAGCAGCTGGAGAGACCACAGAGGTACCTCACCAAGAGGATTACTGGCCTCTAACAGTTGTGTTATGCAACACAACTGGTAAAACTAAATCTGTTCTCCGGTGCATACCGCCTACTCAGAGGCACACTCTGCCTAACATACAGAGCCATGTCCAACACATAACTGTTGAACATGCTCCATCTAAGGATAACAAAATTCAGTCGCACTACACACTCCAGGGATATGAACCTCATCACAACAATGAATACAACATGCTGGTGGGATAGCGTATCATCCCAGACACTTGCATTACTGTGGAACAGAGTCCCAATGTACATCAGACAGAGCCCCTTGCTGACACTCTTCAATAGGAACCTTGATGAGTGGATGGGAAACAGACAATTCACGCTAGGCATTACATCAGCAGCCCCACTAGAAAGGGGCTTAGGGTACTAACTATTAGAACTAGGGCTTAGGAGACTAACCAATGGGGTGGTGAAAGCTGCACAACTTGGCTAGGCTAATATATGCCTTCGTGAAGATAGTCTACTACATACCTATGAACCTATGTGACAGGTACATGTCTACAGATAGATGTGTACTTCATTGTACAGTCATGTTGTACAGCAGGCACATGCACTACATACACTGTAATGCTTACAGATACTGGTGGCTATTATGTAAATTGGGTGAGATATGCACCTCATGTCTTTTGTGCCATTGGGATGTGCGCTGGGTGGGACAGTCCTGGATGTGGCTCACTGTCATGGTCACCCTCTTACACACATCTCTGCCCATCCATCTTTGGCTTATTATACTGTGTTCCCCCTACATATATATATATATATATATATATATATATATATATATATATATATATATATATATATATATAGGTACATAGGTAGGTAATAGGCTATCTGCCTGAAGGCATATATTAGTATGGTCAGAGTGTGCAGCTATCACCACACATGGGGTTAGTTCCCTATGCCTCTGTGTAGTAGAGCTGATGAAGTGATCCATGGTGTGACAGTTCAATTTCACATACACTCATCAAGATTCCTCTGGAAGAGTGTCAGTGAGGGACTCAGCTTAATGTAGGTTGGGAGCCTGTTCCAAAGCAAGAGAAGTCTGTGAGTTAGTACTGTATTCCTCCAACATGTTCTATTTATTGTTGTGATGATGATATCCCTTAGAGCATGTGGCACAGTGAGCTTGGGTTTACTTCAGATAGAGCATGTACATCAGTTCTGCATTGGACATGGACCTGTCTGTTGGGCAGAGATCGCCTGAGTAGACAGTATGCAACAGAGTACAGATTGAGTTACTTCAGTCTTGTTGCATGGGGCAACTGTTTGAGGCCAGTAATCCTCTTGTTGAGGTACTTCAGTGGTCTTTCCAGCTGCTGAAGGTGCCTAGTCAGATTCATGACAAGTATGCCATGGTACTCTCTGATGGGTCTGATGACTGATGAGTAGAGGGAACCTCCTTTGACCCACATGCAAAGACTTTGGCAATTTGTGGGAACACATAGCATGATTTTCTAACCACTTTGTGAATGTGTTTCTGGAAGTAGAGATGACTATCCACATGTGTCCATAGATCCCTTATTATTACTTCCATATTTAGGGTGTTGGCACCTATGTGGTATTTGTATGACTACAGCTCTAGGCCATAATTTTGACACCACATCTGTCTGACTGAGACTCCTTTTAAAGATGTCTCTGTTGTCCCAAACATTGATTATGACAACCTTTTTGCAGTCATCCACAAACTTTGCTAACCATAGCCCTCATGTGTTTGACTGTATTTCTGAAAAGTATACACCAGACAGGAGGGGTCCCAGGACTGAGCCATCGGGGACAGCAGTTGCTACCAGCTTACAGTCCAACAGGGAGACCACAATTCTTACCTTGTGGGATCTATCTGTGCCCCAGTTGGCAATCCATCAGATGACATATGTGTTTATGCACAGGTTGTTGATTTTGTGGATGCGACATGTGTGTGGGATGTTGGAAAGGGCTTTTCAAGGTCTATGTAGGCAGTGTGGAGCTCATTTCATTGATGTATGTCCTGGGTAACTGCCTTGAAAACTGTCTAGCAGGTTTAGGGACCATGATCTGCCCCTGACCAAACCAAAAATAGGTTGGGTTGGGTGTTTGCAGGCTCCCAATAGCTCTGTTTATGAGTTCCATAATGATGGACTCCATGGCCTTGCAGATCAGGCTTATTAGGCTTATAAGACAATAGTTTCCATGGTCTGTTGTGCACCAACACTTGTGGAGTGTGCCAAACGTTGCTGTAACCCATTCAACAGTTTCATATCCTGTACAGAGGATGAGTCTCAACAGACTGTTCAGGTGCAAGGTCTGTTTGTTTTGGACTTCACATATGACACAGCCAGGGACACCACGTCATCCCATAGACACTGTGTTTTTAGGTTTTTATAGAGCTGTTTAACCATTGCATATGTGATTTCTGGCTTTTCACAATCTCCAGGTATGGTAATGGGCCCTTTTGTCAGTGAGAGGGGGGTAAATATATATGAACCTGTCTGACAAGATGTTGGCAATGTCAGTCATGTACATGTATTCATTTACACTTTGCACTGACTCAGAACATATATGAATTTACATTGATATTTATGACATAGCTAAAGAAAGCTTCATGGTTCTCTATGGATTCTTTGGCAATATTTTTGCCAGAACATGGCTTGGATAATGTTAGGAGTGCTCATTATTTCTTGATGATACTGATCAGAGATTTATTGATCTTCTTTGGATTTTCACTTTCTTTGAACAATTTAAGTACTTGTATTACATAGTTTGATTATGACAGGGGTCCAATATATTATATGGGTCTGTTTTCATATCACTGTGTGTGCAAGGCAGGATTGGTGAATAGTGACATGTGTCTGGAGTAAGATATGTGTGGCCCACTGCTGTACTCAGACATGGCCTAAGTGTGTGATCATGCTCAGTATGACCTTTCAGTATGTTGTTGACTGAAATTTGCTTTGTTTGTTTAAGTGTGTGAGCATGTCCAGTATGACCTATCAGTATGTTGTTGACTGATATTTGCTAAATTTGTTTAAGTGTGTGAGCATGCCCACTATGGGCATATATATATATACTATATATGTGTGTGAAAATTCAAGTTGTTTTTTACTTCAGGGCTCACCTTTGTGTTGTACATCGGCAGGAAGCATGCTGTGCCTGCAGGGCTTCCATGAGTCAATCTGCATAGACTTATCAACATTTCTATATACGGGGGGACAGCTATTATTTGTACATTTCTACCCGGGGGGCACACCTGATTGTTACTGTGGGTGTACATAGGATGAGGGGTACACCTGACACTTATACACATTTGCTAGGCCTGCACTGCTATGTCAGGTACTCCATTTCAGTCTGTACTGTTGCCTATCATACTGGCTTGAGGCATACCACTGTACTACAGACCTTAGCTTCCAATTGCATGCATATTAGTTTGTGACTTCATAGCCTACCCAACCCATATCACACTGCCTGGCCTGCTGTTATCTGTCTGTATAGGCCTGGGGGGAGGTTACTCATATGCCTCTTCAGAGGGCATGATACAGCATTTGTTTGTGTTTGCGTTTGTCTACAATTGTCCTACTGGCTGTGACTGTTAGGTATGCCCCCCCCCCCCAACTGGTATGTGTGAGTGACTTAAGTTGTGTCTGTGACATTGAAATGCTGTCATGGCTTAGTGGTTCAGTACTGTGACTATAGTGCACAGTATCCTGAGTTTGAGCCCTGCCACTGCTTTTTATTTTCCTGCTGGGCAGACCTGACTGGTTAAGGAACAGTAAATCAGGTGTAAGCATGTTTACCCGACTTTGCTCGACTTTGCCCGACTTTGACCAACAGTGCCCAACGTTGCCCGAAGTAGCCCGACATTGCCCGATGTTGCCCGACGTATCGCTGATTAGTGCAGTGCGCAGCTAAGCGCAATTGTATTTAAATATGCTCAATACCGGTAGAATGTGCTTAGCAGTGCTTTATATTGCTTAAAATAGGGCATTCATGCCTCAGGTGGTGCTGCAGGGCTGCCTATGTTGGATGCACATAGTACGCTCCCTATACATGTTTGAAAACAGGTAGTGTCAAGTTAGGCATCCCTTTTACTGTATGCGCGAGTAAGACAGAGGTGTCATTTCCAGGGTTTCTACTGAGTCAGTGTATGTGCTATGCGTTGCCTCTTTGTCAAGGCCAGGGCATACTGGGTATACCTCCTTCTGCCTACTGGGGCAGGCTCAGGTTGTTCCTCCTCTGAGTCACGCTGTGCCTGTGCAGGCCTTGGCAATGGTGGGGGGCTGTTTGGCCCTGCCCCATGCTGTTCCTGCTGCAGCTGTTTCCACAGGATCATATTGTGTAGCATGACACATACCATAACAATTTGGATACATGTAATTGGTGAGTACTGCAAGGCTCTACCAGATGTGTCCAGGCACTGGAACCGTGACTTGAGCATCACAAACACATGCTCAATTATGTTTCTTGTTTGTGCATGTGCCTCATTATGGAGTTCTTGTTCAGGCGTGTGTGCATTTCTGATGGGTGTCATCAGCCACGGCTCCAGAGCATATCTAGCATCCCCACTAGGTGACCCCCATTGGAAAATCTCTGGTACAGCTGCATCAGATGCCATATGTGGGAATCGTGATAGCTTCCAGGGCAGCCAGCACACACATTCATTATTATGCCCTGGGCATCGCACACAACCTGGCAGTTGATGGAGGTGAAGCCCTTGTGGTTGATGTAGACCCTACCCTGCTCACCGGGTGGTGCTTTGATGCGTATGTGCGTGCAGTCTATTGCACTTGCTACCTCAGGGTATTCTGGTATTTGGTGGAAAAGACGCATATTGCTGGCCAATGTATCACGGGAATTGGGGAAATATACATGGTCACCGACATGTGCTGACATGGCATCCAGGAACTGGTGGAGTACCCTGGATGTTGATGCTTGTGAAATCGCCATCATGTCACCAGTTGGTCTTTGGAAGGTACCTGTAGCTAGCATTCTTAGGCCAACACATACCTTGGTATCCACTGGGATGGGTTCCCCTCTGTTGGTTCTGTGTGTGAGGCGTGGCCGGCACAGCTCAACAATTTCCTGTAGGAAGTCTCTATCCACCCTATAGCGTTCCACTATCTCCAGCTCATGTAGCTCCTCATAGGTTACCCTGGGTCTGTACACTCTTCTCCATCTCCTCACTGTGGGTTGCTCAGCAGCATTCATAACATCAACACCCTCAGCACCTTGCACATGTTAGTTTATGATAGCAAGAGCAGCCCCTAACATTTTGTCTGATTTAAGCTTTTTAAGCTTTCCCTCTTTGTATGCTGCAGTGTTGCAGAGTTCTTGGGAAGAAAATAAGGGGGAATGCTGTTTGCAGAGTTTAAAGTGCTGGGCTGGGCTGGGCTAGTCTGCTGCCTGTGTAATTGGCTGATTCTGATATATTCCACCTGACAGCTCTGCTAGTTCTCCTTGGTTAACTTCCTACTAATTCTTTTCCTTTCTTTTGCCTTTCTGTTTCCGCCCGGGGGGGATGCGCCTTGCAAACAAGAGCAAATGCGCGCACACGCATGCACACACTGTGTGCATGTTTGCAAGGAGTTTCATATCTTTTAACATTGTGCACCTTTGGTTTGAGGTTTTCAAATAGGACAACTGTAGGCATGCCTTTTGCAATCCTGAGCAACTCAAAGCAATCATAAGCCACTGTGCTCCAATTAGCTTACAGCCTGTCTGACACATCCCTTCATGATATTACCTATATTCTACTCTACTACCTACCTACTCCTACTCGTACACTCTTGGGACATGGCTCACATGCTGGGGAAAATTGGGATTCACTATCCTTATCCTCATTTGCATAGGATTGCCTACTAATGCATGGTTGCATCTCTCACACTGAGCTCCCCCCCCCCCCCTTAGCAACCACTACTCAGTGGCCATGTTGTCTTCAGCCTGCCATTCACCTGCATGGCAGAATAAGCTTTTTAGTGAAAATGCCTATTCTTGGCTTTTTTTAATTATTTTCCTGTTCGTTTGCATGGTGCTGCGCTATGCTTAAACACCAGAGATAGGGGGAAAAACAAAGTTAAATATTTATATTTTTAAACATTTATAAATGCCAATGGCCTTATATTTGGCCATTGGCATGCTTCCTCAACTGTATGCATCCTTTATTTGGAGCTGTCATAGCTCCGTTTAGCTATTTGCAGAACTGTACTCTGTTACCAACGGAGTACATTTCTGCAGCTAACACTAATCTTCCACAGACAGGTTAGTGTTTCCTGGATCGCAAATTTGCCTCATTTGCATGGCTTTTACCAGCAAATGAGGTAATTTGCAAACCATGATGCTGTCTGTGCAAGAGTAGCTTTAGTAGCTCTTGTGCACGCCCCTGCTGGCTGTACCTGGATCGCACGGCAGACATATTGCCAGCGTGAGCTCCTACACTCTTCTTGCACTCCGTGCAAGCTTTCGTAAATCCGGCCCACTGTGTTTACTGTGACTTATAAAATGTAGTTTAACACCTAGAACTCAAAGAATACTACCACTATAAAAATAGCTTGTGTGAAATGTTTTCCATTTATACTTCCTACATAACCCCTATGGTTCCAGAATATATAACCATTTGTTTGAAATGTGACAACATAATTTGATTCTGTCAAAAGTCTTAGGCTCTGCCTATTGGAAGTTACAGTACAAACTTCCTGAGCTCCATTGGAGTGAATGAGTTAAAATCAGTGCAAAAAAATATTAAGCTGTGATGGAAGAACTATAAAGAACAGCGAACAATTATAGGGCATCATGGAGGTGTGGAAGGAAGGTCTCTATCGCACAGAACCATGACACTATACTGACTTTTTAATTTTAATATTCAGTTCTATCTTTATTTTACATCACCACTGTCTCTGACTTACATGACTGCTCCCAGGTGCTACCTGTCCTTGGTAAGCTCTACATTTGTGACTACATTTTCCTGTGTGTCCCAAATTGGGAGAGCCCACCATGCAAGGGAAGTCCTATGCTCAATAGGGGTGCAAGCCTTAACACTCCACTAAGAGCCAAGTCATTGTTTGTCATGCTATGGGTCACAGTGGGTGGCGGGTTCTTAACTAAGCCTTACCTCCCTCTGTTTATGCCATGATGTGAGCATACAATGATGCCATAAGGGACTTGCTCACACCTATACAATGACATGCTTCTCATTTCTCTGCCAACCTTACAAGCAGTAGTTACCTCTCATCACATCACATCTCTAGTATCACCACAGGAGCTCACATCCAGGGAGGGCACCACAATATTTCTATCGTTCTCCCTTCCCAGAAGATATGGGGGGCATTGTCTCAACACATCCCCTTCCTTCCAACCACTGGTTGCTCTGGTACTTGAGTCACCAACTAAAACCAGATCACCTGGCCAGGACTTCTCTCTGCACCATGGAGTGGGATTATTAAGTTTTATTTTAATTTATTTGTGAAATGGATACTTCAAAGCCCTTTCTCGGCCATGCCACATGCCACATATGCAAAGGTAAATGCAGCATTCTCAGATTACTGTAGATAATCAACCAACATGTTTTTGGAGGTGGTAGGAAACTGCTGTAAGCAGAGAAGACTGACAGAGATACTGAGAGATCCAGCAAAACTACATACAGATAATAGGGCAACAGTCAACCCTCCTGATTTCAGTAGTCCAAAATTCACAGCAGCATACTGCATGGGCAGATCTCTAAATCCAATCTCAAAAACAAAAAAGGGTTGATGCTTAGACATACACATACACCTTCATAAAGAAAAATGTTTATGTCATTTACAGTTCCTTTCACTATTTTGAGAGGTCAGGGAGGCTGAAAGTAGAAGCAGCAAGTACCATTTCTCATTGGTTTAGGGTGCATAGGATGACTGGTGCCCGAGGCAACCTGATAGAAGCTAAACTGAAATCACAAGGAAGTCATTTGTTTTGCAATGTGTGATGGAAATGGACTGAAAGGGCTGTGCCTGCAAATGGCCTATTATAATCAATGTACTACCTGGGTAAACAAACTAAATAAAAGGCATGACTGGGTGAATAAATGCTAACTCTTTGAGTCCGGCTACCCGAAAAGGTCATTATTTATAAAGTACAGTAAAAGACAATAATAATAGTAATACACTTGGTAAGATTCACATGAATGAACAGCAAAATGTATAGCGAGTTTTATTTATGAAGTAAATCCTTTTATACTCTAAGTGAAAGATTCATTCCAAGCAAGGCTCTCTGTAAATGCTCAAACAAAATCAACTCACTTTCTGGTGCTAACTTCATTATTATACAAAGTAATGGACTAAAAGGTTAATTGTCTGACATCTCTTTTTATATCTTTGGCATCATACAGGCAACCTTCATTATCTGTTTAACTTCTGCTGTCATTTCTTCTGTTCTGCAGAGTATGGATTGTGTTGAATGTTTTTCTGAAAGTATTTATTGTTGTAGCAGATAAACAGAGATTGCTATTCATGGCATCCAAAATGATCAGGGTCATGAATGATGGTAAACTCTTCTAGTTTTCTGATTTCCCTGGTTACCAACAGATACAAAGACAATCAAGCAAACAAGATAACAGATATTTTGCTGCAAGACTAACATTGCCTTTAATTGCCATGCTGCTTAGCAGTGTATCCCTTTTTAAATGCTGGCACACGTTATCAACTTATATACTTGGATGCTTTCATTTAAAAGATACCTTAGGACTGCATACAATATTGTACATGTGAATACTGAATGTCAGAAAGTGTTAGTCTTCAACAATTGTATATCCTAACCTATACTGAAACACTTCTGTTCATGGCATACTATGAACTCTTCTGGTCATAGTACACTATTTGCCCGTTCATATCCATATCACACCCTCTCTTTTCCATTGTAACAAAACAGCAGAGTGGAAACCATTCTGTTATTTAGGTTTGTCTATCACTGCCGTGAGACAGTGGGGTGGGGATGAAAAGTTTGTTTCAATGCGACATCCTAGGTGGGGATGTAGCATTGTGAGACACTATTATTCAGGAGGGCTGAATTCTTTATATCTTCACACTTTGCCTGGTACACTATCATTCTTTGCTGATCCTGTGACTGCTTATGAAATGGTACAGTGGCATTGTATTACAGGGCTCCACCTGCACTGTGAACAAGTTTATTTGGCTGCATGCTGACTTTATACACTACTGTTTTTTTTGTTGTGTATGATTTATAGTGAGAGAGAGAGACCCTTGTGGACTTAAGACCTTTAAACAGTACTGCTATTAAGTCTGTGTATTAGCTGATCAGTGCTGGGTTTATGGTGTAAAGCATCACATGATAATACCAACAGAAACACTTTTATCTACTTATATGGTCTTGTTTAGTTGTTCTCTAATTATCTAGAGTGATTGCATCACACATTTATTTTTAGTAAGCTACCAAATACGGTACCTGTTTAGCTTCTTTATTGTGCCAGGTTATGTCTTTCTTTAGTGTGTACATAACAACTCTATTAGCATATTGCAGAAGTCTTTAATACTACAGGAACAAAGAGAAGACATGACACATATAACAAAATAAAGTTAAGTATGTTTAAGTCACTTTTTACAGTAAAATAACCACAGCTGCATATGATGTCTTCTAGTACTTGTTTCATAATGAGAAGACTATAAATGGACAATCATATTATTCAAAACACAGTGTTTACATATCAGCTGGATGTACAGTCCTGTTTAACAGATGGTGCCACGTATTTACATATCAGCTGAATGTACAGTACTGCTTAACAGATGGTGCCACATATTTACATATTAGCTGAATGTACAGTACTGTTTATCAGATGGTGCCACATATTTACATATCATCTGAATGTACAGTATTGTTTAACAGATGGTGCCACATATTTACAAATCAGCTGAATGCACAGTATTCTTTAACAGATGGTGTCACATATTTATATATCAGCTGAATGTACAGTATTGTTTAACAGATGGTGCCACATATTTACAAATCAACTGAATGCACAGTATTGTTTAACAGATGGTGCAACATATTTATTTATATATGAGCTGAATGTACACTACTGTTTAACAGATGGTGCCACATATTTACATATCAGCTGAATGTGCAGTACTGTTTAACAGATGGTGCCACGTATTTACATATCATCTGAATGTAAAGTATTGTTTAACAGATGGTGCCACATATTTACAAATCAGCTGAATGCACAGTATTGTTTAACAGATGGTGCAACATATTTATATATGAGCTGAATGTACACTACTGTTTAACAGATGGTGCCACATATTTACATATCAGCTGAATGTACAGTACTGTCTAACAGATGGTGGCATGTATTTACATATCAGCTGAATGTACAGTACTGTTTAACAGATGGTGCCACGTGTTTTCCAATGTGAGTGATGTTTTAGTGCTGAAAAGCCCTCCCATGCCATACTAAGAAGTATATTGGAACTTAGTGGACATCTAGCAGGAAATAAAGAAAGAAAATATATAATCAACAAAATGCATTACTTTTCACTGGATATACAATTATAAAGGCTGAATTTTTTTAACCACTATACTGGAAAAAAGATGATCTGATTTACTGTAATGTTTATTAATGTTAAAGCATGTCGCATTACAAAAATAAGGTATTACCGCCTAATATGCATCTTAAAAAAGATATGCTGGCTGTTGAGATAAGGATAACATGAAGGAGAAGGTATTTTGCTGAGGGGCTGTTTTTTTTTTTTAATTTGGTGCTGATGGACTTGTTGAAGGGTAGATAAACATCAGTCAGTTTTCTAATGATGCTGCTCATGATAACAAAGTCTTCAGTTAGGTGTTCAGTGCGAGATGGTTTGTTGTTAGAGTACAGAGATGTACATTCTTTATGATTTGTTTGCCATCATACCGATGCACAGATAAACATTGTCTCTTCCTGTTTTGATGGGTACCTCTGGTTACCCAGTCATGTCAAATGGCAGTGTCAATAATATCAGGAAAAAGCAGTTGCATTTATTTTGTACAAAATTGTAGCTCAGCAAGAATTATGTTAATAGTTCACTCATCACAGATACATTGGCAACTGGCAGTAAACTCAATGCATTATGGGATACAGCACTTCTTCAAATGACAATGTGATACACTTATCTTAAACTGGCAGTGATATTATACATATTCACAGTATATGCAGCCTTACAGCAATTCTACAATACTTACAATCACTGTTCAAAAAATTACATAATATGAAACTGGTTAAATGAGATTTACAGCTTATCAAGTGACAGGGAAAGTAGGTATACTAGGTGGGCTAAAGGCTCTTCATCTGTTGTTATATTCTATATATGCTTCCTTAGACAGCTCTGTCTGCACTTGTTAATAGCTGTCAGAATTTTGTATAAAGTGTATGACTGTTGGAATAGAAATAATAATCATTTCATGCTCTGAGTTGACTTTTCTGCTGTATTTCATTTCAATTATGAGTACACTGTAAGTGGACTCCAAATGTAAAGTGAAATATAAGGAGAGTCACAAAGATTTACTTTAAACCATTCTGAAGTAAGGAAAAGCAACATGAAAAGATTTGTTTGAAACAGTGTTTAACTTATGTAAGACAATAAATAATCAGTAGCTGCTTGAAATGTTGGGACCCACTAGAGCGAATACTGAAATATAGACTCAATGGCAAAAAGAATACACTTACATATACTATGCTGGAGATGCCATTTCTCAGAATATTCCCTTTTCACTGAGATAGGGTGATCTCAGAGTTGGTATGTATAAGTCTGGGGAGTGTGGGGGTGCTTGCCCCCCAGCAAAAAGAAGTTTTATGGAGAAGGTTCACTCTTCTACAGTGTTTTCAGTCTTTTTTTTGGCATGTCAGCACTTAGCATTTTGAGCGCCAACATTTCAATACGGAGCCTAAATAATTACTTTTTCTGAAACTGAGTGACCCTGAAGTGAGACTAATAGTAAGGGAGTATGGGGGGGGTGTTGTCCCTTCTTTAGATTTCAGGTGTTGCCATTGTCAAAATATCAGTGAGTGGAGTGTTTATATCATGTGTACTCAAACAAGTGGCTTCAACTTTTGTATTTAGACTGAGGTATTTAGTTTTTGTGATATTATAGTGGAAACTCTTCACTCACCGGTTACATCTGAAATAAAATGTCTTTCTGAAATTAGCTCTGGCGCACATTCTGAAAAGAAAGCCTACTCCTGAAATGCTGTTTAGAGTTTCAAGCAGTGTATAAATAATTGTTTATATAAAAAAATAAAGGCCAAAGTAGACTCTGCAGTAATATAGCCCCACCCATTATAGTTAGTCACACCCATTTTCAGCTGCTTCCTGCAGTCCCACCCTGCTTTAAAGTCACCAACCACCATTGGTGTTATAGTGAGTTTTTCCACAATATGATGTGTGCCTCTGTGCTACAGGTGAGGGGTTGTCTGACATATTTTATGAAGAGGACATAGCAATGACAGAAGTAAAAAAAAATGGGTATGTGATTGTCCCCATAAGAACCTACAGATCTATTCATTAGATCAAAAATTTCCTCAAATAACATTGAAAATAGTTTTCCTCTGTTCAAGTAAAAAAAAAAAAAAGTAGAATTTCACCAGCTTGAATTAAGGAAGACACCAATCTGATAAAGTCTCACTATCCTGTTTGTGAATACAAGAGTTGAAAGTGCTAACTCAGTGTAATAAATTTGTAGATTTTTTTGTTGTTTCCTCAATGTCTTCCTTAGTTCAAGAAGATGGAATTTCGGGGGAAAAAACAAAACATTCTCTTAATATATAAGCCATCTAGCAAAATGATTTATTTATTTTATTTATCCTTTGTTAACAGATTAGTCCAACTAGGCAAGGGGTACATAATTCAGGGGTGACCCAAGGTGGTATTTAAATTGCTAGGGAAAATTTTGCCAGGGCATCGGGGAACTTCCCCTACTTTTCTGATAGGTGCCATGGGATAATTTACATCCACCTGAGCTACCATCAACTCAAGCAGATGGGGCCTCTAATATGTCATCCGACAGCACACAGGAGTGCACTCCCCCATGCTGCACTGCAGTGTTAGCATGGAGTTGGCAGTTTAGGACCAGGATTTAATAAATACTGGTAGACAGATGACATGACTAGTTAGATGAACCATTATGTGGCTACCAGATGTGAATTACTATTTAGTAAAGAAAGAACAAAGAGGAAGTAAAAACAAAGTAATGTGACAAGTATGGCTTATAGCATCGTTTAAGTGCATTAACTGATGCATAGCTCTCATCTGAACTTGATTTTGTAGACGGTCCCTGATTTCTCATAGAAATTGTGTTTTTGTGCCAAATTATCAAGAACTGCAGTCACTAAATAATGCTAAACATTTCGGTTTCAGACTTCTTAAGCTTCAGAAAATGCATGTTAATACAAAATCTATATTCCAACAACTTTCAATGTATATGTGTAATATTTAAAATCTGCCCATTTTTGAGTCTTTGTCTCCCATTACTTTTTGGATTTGTCTGATTCTTGCCCTAAGAGGTTGCAAGTTCTTGTTTTTATGTTTATCGCAGGTGTCGTTGGACAATCTTAATCGCTTGCCTTTCATTTTTATTATTAGTGCTGTTTATTCTTATAGTTGTCATTTTACTTACTGTCACATCACAGAATGATGGGAACATCTCTTTTCATTTTAGCCCTATATTTTGATATCTACATCAGTCAATTTAAATCCATCCAAGAGCATGCAAACTGTTCATATTAAATCTCAGCAGGAGAAATGACAGTACTACTTAGGTGATTAATACTTTCACTCAGGAAACGTAGCCTTATGTGAACGCCAACAGAGCAAATCTGTGGTCTGCAAGACTAGCAGGGCAAGTGCTGGGGAGTGACAAAATGTCTAGTATTACTAATGAGTCAGGCACATAGTGGGAGACAGGGAGACAAAATGGAGAATATGTAGTGATTCAGCAAGGACTGATGTGTTGTAATGGCTTCTGAAAATATAACAGACACTAAAAAGAAATTCTGACTCATTTACATTAAAACAGGACAGTATGCAAGGTTTAAGAATGTTCTTATTTTTTTTATTACCTTCTGCTTTGAAGAGCTCTTTATTCCTAAACAGAATATGACTTAGTCAACAAATGGGTGTGCTGGATTTATTTATATTATTTTTATAATAATATTTGCATTTAGGAATCATGTTTAGATAAGTAATCATGCAAATTACCCTAGGTTAGCATGTGTCCTGTTTTATGTTATAATTAGATGCAATGTTTCTTTTTCAAATATTCACAAACATGGAACATAAAACTAAAAAAAAGCTACATGCCAATATAGTCCTGAATGTTTACCCTTATATATTAAAAGCAGTTAGAATGCCATTTGTGGTTATACAGCTTATCCTGGGTAACATGAAGAGCAAGTCATCACTGAATCTATTCTCTACTTTACAAGATTATAATGAGGCAAAATACTGAAGTATCACCTCCTGTATTTACTTAAACAACCATTTTATCTAGGCAGACATATCACAGTATGTCCCATGACAAAGAAGTTAAAATATGAAAACCACATTAAAACCCTTTCACTAAATTCTGTATCATACTGGTTGTTTAAGGAGATTGCTGACCTGGTTTTCTTTTAATGCAAACATCAGTGGCCATGTGGCATTGATTAGGAATACACCTACTTCAGAAAAGCATCCCCCGTGGGACCTGTTCCACTCACACCCATATTATCTGCATAGTTATCTGACTTACCACTTAGTTATGGGTCACCAATCCAGCACTGGGCTTATTGAATCATTTCAGTGTGGTAGGCAGAGGAAGCCACAGTCATCAGCAGGGGCCGTGGGTTATATTGACTGTGGCCCTACCTTCATACATGATGGCATCACCTAAGGAAGTTGATCATAACATGAAGCATGGCCTTGGTAGTGTCACCACCCCTGGGTCCCTAGGTTGGAGATGTCTCCAGACCCATCATTGCAACCTGCCTGGCTCTCACCAAGTCCTGGCTTCCAACAGAGATAATGAGAGGACCCATCTCATCTGCATGTCACACTCATCCTACTCTAAAACAGAAAGAAAAGCATTCCTTCCCTCCCACCAGCAAATGTCAACAGTCACCTGAGTTGCTAATCGAAGATGGGAAGACTGGCTTGCAGTTAGAGATTTGTCCTTTATGCCATGAGACCAGTGACTGGTGACCTAGATTTATGTAGTAGTCAGGTCTCAACAATTCAACTGACAACCTATCAACAATGGTGGTGTTACTGTCTTCAGTTCACTAACAGACGTATCCAATATGTCTCTTTTTACCTGCTCTTCAACCATTTTCTGTATAGCCTATCTTCTGGGTTTAGGTATCCTATAGGACCTTGATGTAACCTTTCCTTCTGAAGCAGGCTTAAATTGATTCTAGGCTGAATTATGTTTGCAAGGTAGGCTTGCAAACTCTTTCCTATTCCCTAACATATATTTTCCTTTTTCTGGTTTCTGTATTATAGATGTTAACCCTTTCAACCCAGCCTATAAAGTATTTATACCACTTTTAGATGGAGTCTCTCCTCCATCCCAAGTGCCTCTGGAAATATCTGTATGTATACACATAGCTGCTTTCCTTGCTAGCACCACAGCTAACTTTTAAACTAGCTTTACAAATTCCATCCTCTACAGAGAATGCTGTGCACACTCTCTGCATTTTCCTCCTGTGTGCTTTTATTTTCTGAATGCTTCTTTGTATACATGATTTCTGGATAACCTTTCCTAATTTCACCATCAGTTCTTCCAAATGCTTTTCACTTACAGGCTTCTGCCTTATTCACACAATTTACTGTTGTTAACCAATTCATTGCAGTGTGGATATATCTCTGCCCTGAATGGCAAACCCTTCTTTCACCTTTCTACTTAAAGCACTCACAAAACTGCCATACTTGTTTTATATCCATATTTTAAAATGCATGACTGGTGCTTCTCATTACCAGTTTTAACAGGCATCATAACTTTGATCTTTCCCACAGTCTTGTTTGACTCAGAGATTCCACACTGTGGAACTAATGCAACCACACTACTTACAGCTAACCCTCTGTACAAACCTATTTTTCAAGTAGCAGTTTCTGGTTTGACTCAAACCATAATATAGAGCTACTATGCACTTTGAATTCCTCTGTGTGTTGTTCCTCCATCCTGTCAGTCTGATTTTGATTTGCTAATCTGAGGAATTTAATTCCCTGACTATACAAGAGCTGCATCTTTTTAAAGTGTATGTGGATTACTGGTCAGTTTACTAACTCAAGAACACAATTCTCTGTCTGTGCTTCAAGGTTTATGTGCCTTATTGGCAAATCCAATTACTTAGGATTTATTTCTTCAATAACCTACATCAAGGTAGTTTCTTTTCCTAAAAATACTGGCACTGAAAAAGTAGTTCTAAACAAAAAACACTGTCTGCGTTAATGTTTGTATTATCAGCAGAAGCCAGTACAGCATACCTCTCATCCTCTTAGTACAAGAAATCTGGACAAAGCCTAAAATAATGTGGAGACAAAGACCCAAAAACAGGATGGATTTAAAATATTGCTCTTATAAACTTAGAAAGTTGTTAGAATAACTGGAATTATGTAAGCATTCATTTTCTGAAGGATATGGAGTCTGAAAGTCAAATACATGTCATTATTTAGTGACTTTAACCCTCAGTCATTTGCCAGAAAACCTCTAATTTTACAAGTAATAGACCAATAATATAAAGCAAAAATCTGGACATTCCATGCAAATCTGGACAATTGAGAAGTATACTCTTCAGTACTCTGTTGTCTTTTAAGTTGCTGTATCATAGTTGAAGTGTATATCACCCATTCACTGCATTCTCTTTTCTTATGTCGTCATTTCACCATAAAGGATATCATAGGATCATAGGAGATTTCTAGGCTAATGGCCCTGGGGTCCTTACAAATCTAGCCAAGAGTTTATCCCCAAAAAAGAAACCTTAGTCAGCACCTGCCACCCCTGTCAATGAGGGACATAGGTGGCACCCCTGGGACAAATTTGTGGTTTCCCATCCTCTCATCAAGGTTGCGCTTGAAGAGGATTAGTGAGGTACTCTGACATGTATGGGAAGTCTAATCCAGAGAAGAGGCAGCCTCTGGGAGACAAACCTGTCTCTTCAGCAGGTTTTGTTGATGTCACATATTAGATTTAGGCCTTTCAAGTGTGTAATGCATGAGGAGTTAGACTTATGGATATGGAGTGTCTGTAGTAGGGCAGGGTCCAATATTGCCTTGTAGGTGAGACACAGATCACATCTGAGCAATCTGTACAATACTGAGTAGAGTAATAGTGATTTGAGCCTCTCCACATAGGACAGGTGTTGGAGGCCATGGATTCTCTTTGTGAGGTATTTCTGTGGTGTTTCCAGTTGGTGCAGGTATTTGGAGAGGTACATGTCAAATGGGGTATTATACTCAATTATTGGCCTGATGAGGGAGGAGTACAGAGAGGTAATAACCTCCATTTTTCTGGATGCAATCCCTTTACGTATGAGATGAACCAAGTAAAAGGGTTTTCTGATCACTGCTGCTGCATGGTGGTCGAATGTGAGATTGTTGTCAACCTGAGTAACCAGGTCTCTCATAACAGGTTGTATGGTTAGGGCATTGCCGTTGATGTGGTAATCAGTAGGGGCAGTGTTTTTGCTGACTTGTATGAAAATACATTGTTTTGCATTTAACTTGAGGCCATGACTTTGGCACCAGTCATTTGTTACTGTGAGAACCTCTTGCAGTATGTTAACATCATTTGGGGAGTCAATGACAACACTCAGCTTACAGTTATCCACAAACTTGATCAGCCACAGGCCTTTTGTCTTTGCCTTGACCTCTGAGAAGTAGATGCCAATCAGTAGGGGTCCCAGGACAGATCCCTGGGGAACACCACTAGTGACAGGTCTGCTGTTGGAGGTGGAAGCATCTATTTTGATCTTGTGGGTCCTATCAGTGAGCCAGTTGACCACCCACCTGATGAGATAAGGATTTATGCCAAGTTGTGTTAGCTTTCCAATGATGCCTGAGTGGGGGATTGTGTCAAAGGCCTTGGCCAAGTCAAGGTAAGCTGTATGTACTGACTTTCCCTCATCCATGGCCTTAATGAGAGTCTCAAAGAAGTCAACCAGGTTCAACAGGCAAGATCTGCCCTTGATGAATCTGAGCTGGGTGAGGTCAAGTGCTTGGAGATTGCCTATGTCCTTGTCTATGAGATCCATAATGATAATAATAATAATAATAATAATAATAATAATAATAATAATAATAATAATAATCCATGGCTTTACAGATCAGACTTGTCAAG
This sequence comes from Protopterus annectens, assembly GCF_019279795.1. Lineage (NCBI taxonomy): Eukaryota > Metazoa > Chordata > Ceratodontiformes > Protopteridae > Protopterus > Protopterus annectens. The sequence goes on from NC_056728.1 coordinate 139,526,022, forward strand.
CTAATGGGGAGATAGCTTCCAGGGTCAGTAGTGGCATCACCTTTGAGGAAGGGGGTGACAATAGCAGTTCTCCACTCTGCTGGAATGAAGTCTGTGCTTAGGCTGTGGTCGAATAGGGTGCTCAATAGAAAAGCTAGTTCTTGCTGGAGATGGTGCAAAATACAGCCTGGGATACTATCAGGTCTCATGGAAGCTGTGTTCTTTGCCTTGGATAGGGACTTTAACATTTGATCTTTGGAGATGTGAGGTGTGGGACAAGTATCTGGGATGTCGAATGGGCCTTTGGGGAGGATAGGGGGTGAAGTTTGCACTGAACCTATTTGCTAGCAGGTTGGCTAGGTCAACAGGATCAGTGTAAATGGTACCATTAAGTACTAATTTGGAACAAACCTGGGCTTTGCCATGGAGGTTCCTGACATAACTGAAGAAGGCTTTGTGGTTTCCCTTTGTTTCAGAGGCTAGTTTCAATTCATAATTGGCTTTGAAGGTTTTCACTAGTGATTTAATTTGCTTATTGAGGCTGAGGAGGGAGATTTTCCAATTTGGAATTTGTTCCTTTTTACACCTGGACAACAGTTTCTTCCTTTTGTTGTAAAGCCTGTTGATAGAGGATGTCCACCTGGCGGTTTGTGTTTCCTTGAGGAGCAAGTTTTAGTTCTGCTGGCTATGGCTGAGTCCATGCAATTGTACAGGTGCTTGTATACTGAGGGGGCCGGTGCTGTGAAGCTACTGATACCCTCCCTTAGGAGGTTGTAGTCAGCTTTTGAGGAGTTTTTTAGCCTGGTTATGGCTGGGGAGGGGGTTGGGTGGGATATAAACTTTGAATGAGACACACTGATGATTTGAGCTCACCAGGGAAGAACATACTATGGGAGTGATGCAGCACTCACCCATGTTGGCAAGAAAAAAGTCCAGAATGTTATCTCCCCTTGTGGGGGATGAGACAAGCTGGTCTAGTGCAGTAAAATAAAATAAGTCAAGGAATCATTGGGTGGGTGCATTAGTGCAGGAATAGTTCACCCAGTCTATGGTGGGGTAGTTGAAGTCACCAAGGATCAGAGTTTTAGGGGGAACCTTGATGGAATCAAGTAGGTCCAGGTAGGAGGAATGGCTGTCCTGAGTCATGGAAGGGGCTCTATAGCTGGCTATAACTTGGGTGGGTGGCTTGCCAACTGATAGTTGTAATTCCAGTGCATCATGCTGACAAACCAGTCTGGAGGTAGTAGTCTTCCCAACCTCATTTTGTGGTTGGAATGTGTGGAATGAGGTATAGCCTGGTAAGGCAGGGTTGCTCTCTGCAGCCCTGAACCAAGTTTCTGTGATCGCACAAACATCAGCATCTTCCAGTTTGAGGAGAGCCACCAGTGAGTATATTTTCAGGTTAAGGCTCCTAGCATTAAGCAGCATGACCTTCAATTTGCTTTTTGACAGATCTTTTATGTTAGGAGATTTCTCTTTGGGACATAACCTAAAAAAGGCACAATGGGGTCCAGGATCCAGAATCCCAGGGGTGACAGGTGGAGGCCATCTGTGGCAAAGCATTGAGGCCTGTCAACCATGTCATTCCCAGGCAGACAGATACTGGATCCACTTGGAAAGACACCAGAAACTAAGCCAGTTGTTGAAGTCAATTATTTTTTGTTAGTATTGTGGTATCATTCTTGGTGAAGGTAGGATGCTGCTTAAGGCTAGGGTCATACCTGCCTGGGATACATACTCTGAGAGCTCAGTCATGTCTCTCTTCATATAGTCCAGGTAGGTACAGCTCAAGTCATTCACACCAACATGGACAATGACAGAATCATGCTTGTACCTGTTGTGGAGAGACTTAAGCCTTAAGTGTGTGCATGATGTGGCAGATTCTGGCACCTGACAGACAACTGACTGTGACCTTCGCCTTGTCGACCCTGGTGAGGGGGACATCGGTGTGTCTCACAACTGAGTCGCCAGTGACTATTATGTTTGGTTTATTGTTATGCCTTATGGGCTGAGTTGGTTTACTGTTATACCTTATGGGCTGTGTTTGTGAGACACTGTTGTCTGCTGTGTGTGATGTGTTTGGTGTTGTGTGTAGAATGTTTGTGAGAGTTTTTTGAAGGTCTCTACTGTTTAGGTAAGTTTTTATTGAGGACTTCTGCATAGGTGGGTGTATGTTGTTCTTGGCTAAGTGATGTAGGTGATGTGGTGTTTGTGGTGGCAATCTCCTCTTTGTCAGGAGTACTGTCTCACAGAAAAAATATTGACTCTTGCAATTCAGAGTGTGCCTCTGGCTACATTCTCTGATTTACACTTTTGTTTCAAATTTAACACCGTAAGCACTGATAGCCATTTGCTAAACAAAACAGTACAGTCTCACAATGAAAACAGTCTTAGCATGAAGACTACACTTCTCTGCCCTTGAAACTCGCATTAATTGAAACAACATTGACACCCACATTCAAAGAAAACACATCTGGCCAGTGGCGGATTAAGTTTACCTTTGGGTTGTTTTCAAACCATAGGCCCCTTTATGACCATGCATACATGGAATGTGCTCTTTGATTCACCTTCTGGATTGTATTAAATTCTATTCATTGTATAATACAGCATCACTTATTAGAGTATGCTTTAAATTTGTAGTTTTGATCATTTTTCTAATAAGCAACGAAACAAAACATATGAATCAATATAGACAAAACTATCCATTTCAGAACATTTCAACCATAAAAGGCCACTCAAATTTCTGCCATTACAATCCACCAATATCAGTAAATATGCACAATCTCTGCAGAAGTAAAAGTTATCAGAATAATTCCTCATTAAAGAAATTTGTAACTAATGAAGAGGTTGCTGATGGCAAACAACTTTACCTTTCAGTGTTTCATGTACAAATTCAGTGCCTGCTGCCCTTGAAGAATAAATTGCCTATATTACATTAAAAAAATTGGCAAGCAGGTAATATTGCAATATGGAATGGCTGGCGAACTGACAACAGTTTCATAGTTATTAGGCATCTCATCCAAAGGAGGACACACTCAGGATTGCAGCACCCCCGTCTGCTCCTTAAAGAACACCGCGCTATTAGCAATCCAGCTAAATGGTGTGGGAGTAGAACCCACAGTCTTTTGCACTAAAGGTAAGTATACCACCTATTGTGTTACTACCACTGCTTTCAAATTTTATAGCACAAACACTGAAGGCCATTTGCTAAACAAAACAGTTGCATATTGAAGACAGACTTAGCGTGAGCAATAGTAAACTTCTCTAAAAACTCACAAATCATTAAAAATGCACTGAAACTCAATTCCTTGAAAGTGCAATGAAACTCATATTTCTTGGGAATGCTAATAAACTCACATTCCTTGAATATGCATCCCTGATAAGTGAGTTTTTATCTCTGCAAAATATATATAAAGCTATAAGTCTAGATTTTGACTTTACAAAGTAAAGAAAATGCTATTCTTGTGACTCTGTTAAACTACCTCACTAGTACTACTGGCCATAAAGTGACCATATCCTGAGCTGTGTCAGCATGTCATCCATGAACGCAACTTGTGAAAAAATGCCATACAAGGGTCAAACATTGCGGTTAACATACATGCTCTTTAAAATTTTATTTTCTGTAGAAGTAATACTTTGCAAAGACACTAAACTGTGATTGGCTTTAGAGCATTAGAGTAGAACACAGAAAGGCTATGACTGAATCACTGGACATGATTGCATTTTGGGTCTTGGTACTTATTCTTTAAATTATGTGTTGAAGGCTTACTGGTTTATCCCCATTACAAGTCCAGTAACAAAAAGCCATTGCCTTCACTCCAGGAGTTACAGCAGCTCTCACCAGATGTTATTTATTTAGTTTATCATAGACCATGTAAGCAGCATTTTCTATGTTCTTGTACATTTTCTGTTGCTATTCTGTCAGCTGGGATGACAGAATTGCCTAGTCTGCTCAATTTCTATTTTCTGCGATGACATAGTATTTAAATGCCCTCAAACAGGATTCCATGCTATCCCCCCTATATACAGAGCTTCTGGTGGTACAGTTTTAGGGTTGTCTGCTGTTGCAGTTGCACTAACCTTTGGTGAGTCCCTACCCATGATTCCAATAGGTTCTGTAATAAATCTTCTTTGGTTGGGAATCACTATTAATCCACATCACATAACAATTACAGCTCTGTAGAAATCAGTAGCCCAGTATTATTTATATTTAAGAGAGGAAATGAGAGAAACTGAAAACTGGCAAATGTCTGGCCAACTACCCAAACACACAACACCAATGTAGATTCAAAGAGATGCCGGAAGCAGGACAGATGTAAAAACATAGGTTTATTCAGTAATTCCACAAAGTCTAACAAAATACAATAATTGTCTTCTTGGATTCCATTATGAAACAAAACAAATAACTGCCCACTTCACTTCCAACTTGAATCAAAACAAAGTACCTAGCCAGTACAGGATACAGGCTCTTGTTTGAATAGCAGGAAAGTACAAGGCTGCAGGGTTCTCCCCAGCCTAACATCCAGCACTATAAGCAGGTACATCCATAGGTAAAATTTACAGGTTAGCTTTGACTGGGTTCTCACACTCCAAGTTTCCAGGGTCATTCTTCAGGTGATCCTCTAAGTGAAGAATTAACTTCTTGGTTTGCTGTTTTCAGGCAACTGCATTATATACACAATTATATGGCAATTAAGACCTTGTTATCTAGTTAACTGCTGTGAAGAATTTCCACACTCCATACTGTAGTACTATTAAAGGCACATTTTCCAAATTCAATGCACACTTTTAAAGGCATACTACATACTTCCCAGTCAATTTTACCCTCTCTGTTTCTCTCTTTCTCTCTCCCCTTTTACAAACACACACACACACACACACACACACACACACACACACACACACACACACACACACACACACACACACACACACACACACACACACACACACACACACACACACATATATATATATATATATATATATATATATATATATATATATATATATATATATGGGTGTAGGACAATGGACTAAATGACCAGCTACACCAATTATTGTTGATCTTAGAAAACATTTGTTATTATTAGAAACCTGTATTTAAAAGGGAAACAATGTTGTATTTGGTTTTAAAATGGCATACAGGAAGTATCATGTATGCATGTGTGATTAGCCCAGAGAAATATGTGTATGAGCTGTTTAAATGTCCTGTGTTTGATTCACTTAGTTTTCCACTTGCAAACTGTGTGATTCTTAGTAAGTCACTTAGCAAGACAGTGTTCTTATGTTGCCCCTGAAAAGGACCAGTTTGTGCCTAGCTGACATACCTAGTTAACAAATTAATGAAATATGGGCAACATACTTGATTTTTATTTTCCACTTTCAATACACCAGTCAATTGTAGGAGCTAATCTGACTGGAATGAGTATACTTGGACCAGCATTTATCATAAATGGAAAAATCAGATAAAAATCATTGCAAGCATCTCAAAAGCAAGGTAGTATTAGTGTAAGTTGTCTCTTCTATCTGCCTTTCACCAGCTGTCAGTGCGCGGAGGGATAGAAATTACAGCTTTGAAGTTGTAAGAGTAAAAAGTCAATTTCCTGCAATTGATGATAAAATAAAAGCCATAAAAAGGCACTGTAATTACCGCAGCTGAATCAACAGCACAGAATTCTAGCATACAGTGCCTGACAGCGTGATATTCACTTGGAAATTGTTATATGGCAGAGTGTATGAGCATAAAGCCAATACTTACACCCTGCTTGGTGTTCATTGTCACCTTTTATTTTCTACCTTTAATGCATACATTTTGTGTACAGTACCAGAGATTATTTTATGTTACTGGGAGTGTAATTCTAATTCATATTTACAACTCATCTGTGTTTAGTTCATTAAGTGATCAACTGTTAGCTGTGCTTTGTATAAGGAAACTTCATACTTGTTTATCACTTCCTTATTTGTTACATAACGTGTGTATAGTTAGACTAGCAAGTTCCTTTTCCCTTCCTAGAACTTCATGATAGTTTACCATTTTTAATAAATTTTAGTTTGTATTTCTACTGGACTGTCCTCCTTACCACAGAATTCATCTATTTTTATTTAATTTGCATTTGTTTACAGGGGTAGAGCACTGATCTCTATGGACTTTTTTCACACTTAGTCTCAGAGCCCTGTCTGGTTAAGCAACCTGCTCAAAGTCACACAGTTAGGCAATATAGGTTGAGGTAATCAAACCCTAGACCACTGGACTACAGGCAACAGCTCATAAACAGCTCCTTAATCTCCTGTGCCACCTGCTAGAATGGCTTGGATTATACTGGAAGGTTTATTTTGCTACTGGTATGTGTGTGTTTAGCAGCAATCACTGTTCCATAAATACTTGCTTTTGTTGGCACATACAACATAATCAAATTATGGGTTACAGCCAGCCTATGATTGTTTGATAGTATCCTTGCCAAATGAGGTTAACCATCACTGAAGAAGTCCATGGTGGGGAAAAACTGAGGCAGTTTATTTAAAGAAAGAGAACATGGGGAATTCAGAGACCTGCACCAAACCAGGCAATATGTTTGTTCATCTGTATGATTTCTGGTCAAGTCTGCTATCAAACAATTATGCTTATCAGATTAAAGAGAAACTGGCACAAATAATTTAATTGCCTATGAACTGATATTGAATAAATGTAATCTGTGTTACTTTTTTAAAACACTTTGCTTACCATTTAAATTCGGACTATTTATTCAATGAAATTATTAGTTTTTATTCTATATTGTATATTGTGCATTAAGTTATAGTGTATGTTAGACTGAGGTTAAATAAACTTGAAAGGAAATGTTTCCCTGGGAATTCAGTGGGAATGAATCTTCCCAGGTGGGCATTCCTGCTTAACAAATATGGTTAAATAAATGAATACAGTAAGTAAGTTTAAGTAAATTGTTTCTAAGTCTGTTATGATCAATTTCTTAGCAGCACTAAGTTGTAACTATTCATACATAAATCATTAACTATTCAGGCTGAAATTCAGTACTTAAGTTGTTACCCATAAATTATACATTGTCAGTAGTTCTCAGATTGTTCAGTGTGTGTTCTACACCTCCTTTACTATAGTGAACCTGACTACATCTCCAAATGTGCATAAATCTGCATTGCATTCTGCTGTTTTCTGTATAAAACATGCTTTAAGAAATTACATTGTGTTGTGCAATGGTTAGGTACTAGACATTACTTCTCATGTCACAGTAGAAAACACAAGTGTTATCACTAGTCTGAAAATAACTCTATTCCTTTCTTATTTTTATTATTCTGTACTATCCAACGATTAATGATCTATGTCTTGGAATTTAGCCAGTAATGCCAGTTCACAGATAAAATGAACCGATGAACAAAAAGCACTTAAGCTTTTATTTCTATTCTTTGACATTCATAGTGATTAGTTTACCATTATTGCCGCATTGCCAGTGCATACTTAAACATTTATATAATAAGTGCACAGAATGCAAATTATCAGATAAATGTTTGCTATACTTCAGCAGATAAATTGGTATGAAAGTCTTACCACCTTGCCTGGCAGAGCCTAAGAATCAGTAAAACAGTCATCATTGCAAAAAGGCAAACTAATCAAACTAACATTTCCAATAGTACATATATTCTGTTGGCAAATGAGCAATGAAATATGTAAGCTTTTGTAGTGCATCTGCTGTCAAAAATACCAAGCATTAACACGCACATTTCCATAAACCCATGCTGTTCAGAACAAACTGTGCACCCTGAAGTTATGGACTGACAGAAGTAATAAAGTGAATACTATCCATAGCTGTGCGGATTACATACACTAATATGCACTACAGACTTTTAAGCATTCATATGTACTTCAAATTAACCATCAAAAATGCATATGTATAGCCTCCTTCTACATCCCTCCAGGAGACAATATCCCTATACTCGAAGATATTCTCTCCTGGTTCTCCATCAAATTTCTAATGAGACCATAATTCTGGGGGACGTGAATATTAACTGGACCGCCATTCGAGCCCCTTCAAACTCCCTAAATATAAACCTCTATAATTTCTCTCAGCTAATCAATTTCACAACTAGACCTTCCAAAGACTTCTCCTCTGGCAGCACCCTTGACCGGATCTTAGCTTCTCACCCTCACTATATCTCAGATAGCGGCACCCTTTCCAACTTTCTTAGTGATCACTTCCCTACATTCGCCCATCGCCTATCCTCTCCTTTACAACTGTCACATAACTATATCTCCTCTCACTCCCTAAAAAACTTTAATCCCAATACCTTCTCAAACTCACTAAAATCCACAAACTGGAGTCCTCTAAAAACCTTCCTCTTGGACGACACCATTACCTATTTCAGTACAATATTCTTAAACCTTTTAGATGTCTTTGCCCCTTTAAAAACAAAAAGAATTAAAAGTAAAACTGCCGCTAGCTATGCAAAGATACATTAGCTGCCATGCACCTTAGAGACAAAGCTTGGAAACACCACCAGAAAATTAAAACTCTCATTTCCCTCACTGAATACAAAACACTTTGCAATAAAGTCAAAAAGCTTATTACAGCAGACCGCAAAGCTTATTTCTCCTTATTCCAAACAAGCCATTAGACAAATCCTAAAAAATTCTGGAATAGCATCTCCTCCCTCCTCAACCCCAGCAAAAAAGAAAATCCCTGCCCTAGCCTAAATGCCTTGGACATGGATCTGGCCACCCAGTTTAACTCTTTCTTTATTGACTCTATTACCAAACTGACATCATCTTTCACTAAAAACCCTTCCTCCTCTCCTGTACCTTCCCCTTCCTCCTCATCCTAAAAATCCTCCACCTCTCAACCACCTCCTTTCTCTATAAGACCCATCCCCATATCTTCTATAAAAAAAATTTCTCCTGAAGTTGAAACCATGCTTTAATGTCCCTGACAACATCCCTTCCTACTTTCTAAAGATAGCTGTTGAAGCCATTGCCTTCCCTATCTGCATCATAATTAATCATTCAGTCCAAGAATGATATGTACCCCAACTCTGGAAAAAGGTCTTTATTATTCCCCTACACAAAGTGGGCAACAATAACAATATTCCAAACTTCTGACCTGTTGCCATCTACCATCTCTAAACTTCTTGAAAAGTGTATCCACCTACAACTTCTTCCCTGTCTTATATACAATAACCTGCTAACTCCCACACAACATGGATTCAGACCTGGCCACAGCACTACCACTGCTCTCTTCTCCTTCCTCGAAATTGTCAACAACACCCGTGACTCTGGCTGTACCATCTCTATCCTCCACGTAGATCTCTCAAAGGCCTTCAACACCATCTCTCATAACCTTCTCCTAAGTTCTCAAATCTAAATCTATCCCTCCCATCTCTCAACTGGTTTACCAGCTTCTTCTCTAATAGGCAACAAGCAGTAAAATGGCAAAAAGCCACCTCCTCCTTCCTCAACATCTCTACAGTTGTACCACAGGATTCCATACTAGATCCTCTTCTGTTCAATATCTTTGTAAATGATTTTCACCATTCCATCCCCAATGCAAACTTCATCCAATATGCAGATGATTCTACTATCATCGGTTCTGCCACCTCCATCCCCTCCCTCGTAAAGCTAACCCAGGATGCATTCTCCATCACTGAAAGTGGATGCTTGACAACCACCTAGCACTCAATGCATCCAAAACTAAACTTATGATATTTACCCCTTCCAAAACAATCACCATAGACAAAAACTTATTCTCAATCACTAGTCAGAACAATACATTTCTTGAATTACTAGCCTATGCCAAACTATTAGGTGTCCTCATTGATGACCAGCTTAAGTTCGACACTCACCTGCAAATAAATATCAACAAAAAACACACCAGAAACTTGGCATGCTCTATCGGCAGAATTGCTATCTCACTTCCTCTACCAAGTACACTCTGTCTAAAATATACCTCACCTCTTCTCTCCTATATGGTGCCCCACCCCTTACTAACATACAATTCTCCCTTAAGACAAAACTCTCTTCCTGTTATAATAAAATTGCCAAGTTTGCTGTAGGCCACAAATCCTCCCCCCATCATTGCATTGCCATTTATAAACTAAACTGGTTAGAGCTTCCCAACTATCTCACCTACATTCAACTCATCGATGTTCACACACTCATCTTCATGCCCTCCCTCTGTCCCTCCCTTTCCTCCACCTTTAAATTGCACATTCCTGAAATACTCTTAAGATCCAATAATCAAAATCTAGTTGAATTGCACAAACCTGCTCGTCCTCCAGACAAAGGTCTCCTATCCTTTGCCCTAGCATACCAATGGAATTCCCTTCCTCCATCCATTCGCACCACCCCTAGTCACTCTACATTCACATCCTTACTTCACTCTCACCTAATATCTCTCCAGGAATGCTCTTGTTCCCAACCCACATTACATCTTCTCCCAACTCTTCTCTCTTCTCCTTCTTACTCCATCTCCCCTCTCCCACCTCCTATTCACCCACCCACCTCACCACCTCCTTCCTTCTCTCCATTCTTCTCCTACCTCTTCCCCTCTCTGTATCATTTCTCACCATCTCTCATCCCTACTTCCATCTTTAGGCATCCCATGCAGTCAGTGCCCTGCTGCTGTATTTCCACAATTTGGAAAAATATACTTGTAAATATCTTGTAAATATTCAATTATATTTTATAACTTTCATTTGTTGGGTTGTAAGAATTGTATATTTAAATACTATGCTTTATCTGTACTTCTGTGTTACTATGTAACCTATAATTTTGATAATGTGTGTTGTCTTTCTGGAGCTTTTCTCTCCAGGACGCCATTGAAAATGGGTTCTTCTTGGCCCAGTGGACCATCCTGGCAAACCAACTGCAAATAAATAATAAATAAATATGTGGAACTTTACATACAGTTCCATATATTCCATATCTTATAGTTATGAATATACGCATGGAATGTATTTCTGAGTCTTCGAGTTTTTTTTTTAACTTTTGAGATGAAATGATCATACATTTACGAAGACTGCACATGTGCCATCATTTTGTTTACAGTGAGAAGTCTGTAACTATTTTGTGCTACTGAGTATTAGCAGAGCTATTTCTTTGTCCGGTTGTCTTCTGGTATTTTTTTTTTTTTACATTCATATCCCTAAATTCCTTCACTTGATTCTGGATGGTTTGATTTTATTACCTAAATGGTGTAAATCTGGTATGCTAGTTGTCTTTCTGATAATTTGAGTTTATCTGGCAACCTTGACAATTTGGTTGTTCATATACTTCAATCCATGATTGTCTGGTGCATTAGTATGCTTATTATATGCCACTGAGAAATTACCTCAGATTGTTTGATGATGTTTTTGGGCACTTGAAAAGTGAAAGACACAATTTTGAATGCCAGTAGTGGGCTTAGTCATCTTGAATATGATCTAATAAACAGTTATGGCTCATTACAGATCATGTCAACCTGTGACTTCAGTCCAAGGAAATTTCAAATGCTGTGAACTACTTCAACAGAGTCTAAGAAATTATTGTGAGCTCAGAAAGAATTTTACATTTATTCACTATTTGTTCTTCACAAGGACATAATGTCCCATTGTGACTATTGATGCTTATGTTACTGAATTGAAGAGCAAACACTGACTAAATTTGGCAAGTTGCATGATTTATTTAAAAAGAGAAAAGTAGTAATACCTTGCGATATAAGAACTGATGACATTAGGGGCAGGCTAGTAATAGAAATTGACCTTAGAAAAAGCATGTACATAAAATTTAGTGGAGTCTCATGAGTGTGCGTTGTCACAAAACATGTAGTCCTGAGACAAGATTGTACAATTAACATTCAAACTTGATGTAAAAGATACAGCTATGAGCATACATGGAAAATTTGTTTTGCATTAAGTCAGTCTTGTAGACTCTGTGCTACAAAATGTCATTTATTAAGTTATATGAATGAAACAAGAACAGTGTTCAACAGAAGTGGCACATTGTTCAACAGAAACACAAAAAAATGAGCTAATTGTGGGTGCAGTGGAAATGAAAAGGCTTGATGCAATAAAGTCTAGAAATGCCTGTTAGACGCTGAGTTGAAAATGCAGTCAACATTCTTGAAATAAATGTTGAAAACGAATTGACAAAATATTGAATTTATAATAGACAATGGTGAAAAGTATTATATTTTGTCTATTGATATTTTAAAACAGTGAGACTATAAAATACTGAACAGGGACCTGTGTGCACATTATTAATATAGTCTGTCTACTGGGTAGAGTCACTGCATCAAAAACTACTGACACTTATATTGATACAAAAAGTACAAAAATATTTTTCAACTTGCAATGTTTAAGGTAGTACTTGTTTAGCTTATGTGTAGCTAGGAAGTGTAAAGCAAATTCACAGTGGGAAAGCAAAGACTATATATGAACAGAATTAGGCACACAGTCATACAGCCATCTTGAATACTGTGCAGAAATACCATTCTTCATCCTGCTTATTTATTCACAAGCTTAGAAAGTTTGTCAGGAGGCTATCACATAGAAATCAGTCTTGATATGCCAGTGATACATGTTGTAAGGCAGGCACCAGCCACTCCTAGATGTGGTATAGAACAAAATGTAGCATACTGTAGAACTTAGGTGGCAAAAGAAACAGAGTGCTATGGCCAGTGTTGTCAAGTAAGGCAAAATTCATATTACGATGCACAACATTTGAATGCCATAATTAAAAGAAAACACTAATTATTATTTACAGTGCAGGAAGGATTCTCAAAAATGTCAAATGCTAAGTTCTTTTCAGTATTACATGCAAACATAAAATAAAAGTGAGACGTTTAAAATACATGGGTCATTGCAAGAAGAAGTTAAGCCTGATGCAGAAAAGCTTAACACAACTGTGCAGATGCCAAAAATAGAAGACAAGCAACTATAACAGTGGTATGTAGGAACAATAATATTTCTGAGATAATTATAACTCTGAGTAAGCCAGGATAGTAAAATGCAATCTGGGAATGGAGCTAACAACAAAAAATGTTGAGATTCTCAAGAAATTGGCTAACAATTCAGCAATATTAAAATGATATGATGTGACTAAACCAGCTGTATTGTAAATGCAACTCTGAATAGTACAGGTGCTGTGATCTTTCAAAAGAACAACAAACTGCCAATAGATCAAGAGCATTTTCCAATGTACAGAAGACATACAGTCAGATAGAAAAGGAACTGCTTGTAATAGGTATGGATATAACAAACTTCATGATTATGTCTGTGGCAAAGAGCACAGGTAAAAACAGCCAGCAACTCTTGCAAAGCATAATTAGACAGCCTTTTAACATGGCACCTTCCAGACTACAGAGGATGCTACTTAAACCATACAAGTATGCTATGGAAGTGAACTAAATAAAGCACATAAAGCAGGTATGTTGAACACAGTATATTTACCCCACATATAGCAGGTATGGTGAGCACAGTGTATTTACCCCACATATAGCAGGTATGTTGAGCACAGTATATTTACCCCACATATAGCAGGTATGGTGAGCACAGTGTACTTACCCCAAATATAGCAGGTATGTTGAGCACAGTATATTTACCCCACATATAGCAGGTATGGTGAGCACAGTGTATTTACCCCACATATAGCAGGTATGTTGAGCACAGTATATTTACCCCACATATAGCAGGTATGGTGAGCACAGTGTACTTACCCCAAATATAGCAGGTATGTTGAACACAGTATATTTACCCCACATATAGCAGGTATGGTGAGCACAGTGTATTTACCCCACATATAGCAGGTATGTTGAGCACAGTATATTTACCCCACATATAGCAGGTATGGTGAGCACAGTGTACTTACCCCAAATATAGCAGGTATGTTGAACACAGTATATTTACCCCACATATAGCAAGTATGTTGAGCACAGTATATTTACCTCACATATAGCAGGTATGGTTAGCACAATGTATTTACCCCACATATAGCAGGTATGTTGAGCACAGTATATTTACCTCACATATAGCAGGTATGTTGAGCACAGTATATTTACCCCACATATAAGGTATGTTGAACACAGTATATTTACCAGTGAAACATAAAGAGTTGATAGTAGAAGAATTAGAGATTTTTAGGCAATTCTATGGTAACCAACGACAGAAGAAGAAGTAAATCAATACTAACACTAACTTAGAGGAAAATTCAATTACTGAAAAGACTTTATCATGATATGCTAGTCTGTGAACAAAAGGAATCAATTAGGAAATACATTTAGTGTTAGTTTTCTTTTGAGGAAGAAATAAGTTGTGTCCAGAACTTAGATTTTAAAGCTGACAAAAATAATACTTCCTAGTCAAATGAGGAGGCAAGCACTTCAGAAGATAGTCATACCAAACATCAACTGTATCCAGTATGCTGATGACTCCACCCTGATTTGCTCAGTTACTTCTCCCACAGACCTGAGGGTCGCTACACAGTCCACCTTTAATACCATAGAAAATTGGCTCTCTGAACGTAGATTGTTACTAAATCCCATAAAAACTAAAATGCTGTTATTCTCTCCAACTCATAGGTCTGCCGCCTTCATCTTTACCATAAATGCAAAAGATAATTTCCCCTGACCCCTCTACAAAATTACTAGGTGTCATTACTGACAATAACCTAAAGTTTGACCTATATGTAAATCAAACAATCAAGAACATCAATAAAAAACTTGGGTCACTGTATAGAATAAAAGCCTTCCTAACCCCTCCAGCTAAGATGGCTATAGCTCGCTCCCATCTACTCTCAACACTATTATACACCTCCCCCCTTCTCTCCAATCTAAACAAATCTGTACTAAATAGACTGTCAACCTGTTACAATCATATTGCCAGGTTTGCCACTGGAATGCCTTTTAAAACACACCACTGCATCAACCTAAAACAACTTGGGTGGCTAGAACTTCACAGTCTCATCCAATATAACCTGCTGATCATGGCTAACAAAATCCTCTATAACCCAGATAACACATCAGCCCTTCAAAATAGTATCACCTCCCACAACAATCCAAGACTGCTTCAATCCTCAAACAGACTACTAATTCAATCAAAATCAACAACGCAGCTGGAGATGCCCTCTTTGCTAACGCTGCAGGCAGAGCCTGGAACTTACTTCTAGGTGATATTACTTTGCTCTCCTCCCTAGGACAATTTAAAACTAAACTCAAACAACATATGGCATTTAACTGGCTTTGCCACTGCAACAAGCCTGACTTAACTCTCAACATGAACGTGAATAACCCAACTAACTATTTATTGTTAATTATCTCCTGACTATAACCAGGTGTATCTCATGTCTGCCTATGTATTCTCTGGTAATACTACTTATGTACTCTTGTTTTACTTGTATTATTGTATCTAATAACTCGGAGCTTATCTCCCCGGGCCTCCACAGAAAATGGACATGGCTCCAGTTGGACTATCCCAGTCAACAAATGTAAAATAAATAAATAAAATAAAATAAAGATAGAAAAATCACATGTTGGAGTAGAAAAGTGCAAAGAAACAGGAAGACATGTAATATTCTAGACAGAGATACCAACTCAAATAAGACAAGCAAGGATGAGATGCTAACATACCCTGTACCAGATCATCCATGGTGTAGACACGGCACTCATTTGTTTTAGTTCAAAAAAGATGTATATCTCTATGTATTTCATTGGCATGGAATTAACCAATATGACAACTGCAAATGTGATTAATGCATTCAAGTCTATTTTCTAAAGGCAAGGAATGTCTTATTTTATCATATTTGACACTGGTTCTCAAGAGAAAAGGTCCTCAATATAGAAGTCAAGAATTTAAAAGATTTGTGCACGTGTGGGAATTCAGACATAATCTCCAGTCCATTTTATCTTCGGACTGATGAACAAGTTGAAAGAATTAAATAAACAGAGAAAACTCACACAAGAAAGGGCTGTAGCAAAAGCTATGAGACCAGAATTCTTGCAGTTTTGGAATATAAGTATACTCCACTGCAGGGTTTCCATATAAGTATACTCCACTGCAGGGTTTCCATATAAGTATATCCCACTGCAGGGTTTCCATATAAGTATACTCCACTGCAGGGTTTCCATATTTTGCTTTCTCAGTTGTTAATGGGCATAAAGCTACTAAATGGGAATGTCATTCTTTCATGTTGATGCCTGAAAATAAACACTAAGTCAAGGAAACGTTGGAAAGAAATCAGCATAGAAAGAAATGCTACTATGAAACTGCAGAAGACTGTATCACATTTTCAGGTTGGAAGCAGAGTAAGAGCACAAAAGTCAGAAGAAAATCAGTAGCCTGAAGATAAAGTTAGTGGTTGAACAGCTGGGCCAAAATCCTATGCCATTTGTGTGAAGATGGTGCTTTTGACTTTGTACAGGGTTTTATTTTAATATTAAAAAAGAAATGCTTAGTATAGAGTTATTGTTAACTTTAAATAATCCGTGTAATGTTACATAATGCTATCAGGTGAAATTATAATAGTGATAGTAGTGAGCACTGATGCTTCCTAATGCTTAGTTCTGTAATTCAGTTCTCAGCTAGGGTGCCTTCTATGTGGGCTCATGCATTCTCCATATGTTCACATGGTTTTCACTAAGGGCTCGCATATCAAAAGTGATTCCTTCAATTTCCTCATAGGTGTATGTTTCATTGGAGATCTACCAAGTTATTTGTGTGTGTGTGTGTGTGTGTGTGTGTGAGTGTGTGTGTGTGTGTGTGTGTGTGTGTGTGTGTGTGTGTGTGTGTGTGTGTGTGTGTGTGTGTGTGTGTGTGTGTAAACAACAAAAATGTACGTTTTGCAGGGGGCAAGCCCCTCTGCACCCCCCATGTGGGGGGCTGCTCTCCCCACACCCCATGCATATTATATATATTAATTCTGAGATTGCACAACAGTGGGGAAAAGGGTAACTTCCCTGATCTTCACTGTACCGTGATCTCCGTACACAAGCTTCAATGTTCTGTCAATTTGGTCATGTGGTCTCAACAATATGATAGTTGATGTTGTGGAACTTGATCTTCTGACACAGATCTATATATATATATATATATAATTAAAAAAAGATGATGATAGGTGTCAGATTTTTTTCTAAGGCCCTTTTGCCAGACAGCTGATTCTGTTAAGTAGCCTGGCTTTGCAGTGAGGACTAGGACTGACCTCTGAAGATGTGCTGACCTTCTTCCCTAGGTTGAATATGTCTCCTTGGCCTTCCCAGATTCACAGCCTGGAAATCACTCCAAGCACAGGCCTCCATAAGGGCTTAAACCACAATGCTTCCACAGACCTTCCCCCTACACCCGGATTGGTTTACCCATCATCTCTGCCAGCTCTGTCAGATATCAGAGCAATTAACAGAGGTCAGACCCCTGGGTCACAGTGAAGGCTTCACCCTGACTGTTTTGTACTTTTGGTAGCTTCAAGACTACTTCAAACTGCTGCATTGGCAGAATTCATGTACTAATAAGTTAAATTGCATGGGATGAGGGGAGGAGAAAATGGTAAAATTTCTCATATGGATTCTAAAAAAGCAAGTAAAAATTGCACATTGTATGGGTAAAAAAGTCTAAAAAGGTCATCTGGTAGCATGTTAATATGGAAACATGTGGAGGAACAGCAGGTCTTTGCTTTTTTTATCATTTTACACACATGAAAGTTAGTAAAGACCACTCCAGAAGTACTAGTCAGGGTCCTTATCCATGGACTGCTTAAACTTGAAAATTATAAAACAGCATGAGAGGACACACTTAAACTGGACAGAAACAGAGGAGGCACTTTTAAAATGCTATTAAACCTAGGTATTTACTATCACAATAAACACCTCTGTAATGGTGGTGCTAGAGAAACCATGGAATAGCCCAAGGAGCCCTACAATTTCTAGACCAATATGATCAATATTTAAAATACTAAATTAGTGCTGGCAGCTAGACTCCAGCCACTACCAAAGTCAGATATCTGGGAAAGCAGGGACCACTTGCATTGTTTGGTGATCCTATTACAGTATAGAATCCAATGTATATTTTATATCTGCATGTGTGTGTGTGTGTGTGTGTGTGTGTGTGTGTGTGTGTGTGTGTGTGTGTGTGTGTGTGTGTGTGTGTGTGTGTGTGTGTGTGTGTGTGTGTGTGTGTGTGTGTGTGTGTGTGTGTGTGTGTGTGTGTGTGTGTGTGTGTGTGTGTGTGTGTGTGTGTGTGTGTGTGTGTGTGTGTGTGTGTGTGTGTGTGTGTGTGTGTGTGTGTGTGTGTGTGTGTGTGTGTGTGTGTGTGTGTGTGTGTGTGTGTGTGTGTGTGTGTGTGTGTGTGTGTGTATGTGTATACATATATATATATATATATATATATATATATATATATATATATATATATATAAAATTATATAGGGGCAGTAAATTTAGTCAAAAGCAATTTTAGTCAACATCTGTTTAGATGACACAATTTGGTCAACTTAGCAGATGGTCAAGAGGTGTTCAAGACTGTACAATTCTCAAAGTTGGAGAATATGCCCTTTCCCTGAAATTATACAGTCTTGGAGTTAGTATATATAATTAGCAGGGGATATGAGGGTGGGGGCACTTATATTTCAGATATGCATCTGTACTAACATTACTAACATATTGATATTTGTGTTATCAGTGATTTTTGTTCGAAATTATGAACTGCTATGCATGCATGGATCAACAATCTCAGTGCATGCAAAACTTCAGATTAAAAAATTAAATTGAAACATTGTGTGGTGCTGTGCCCCCATACACCCTGTTAATTATATATACTAACTCTGAGACTGTGCAGTCTCATGGAAGGGGCATATCCCTCTACCTAGAGAATTGTCTGAGAATCTGTTTAGTTGTTTAGTTATTTTAACAGATGTCAACCAAAGGTAGAGTATATGTATATATATATATATATATATATATATATATATATATATATATATATATATATATATATATATATATATATACACACACACATACATATATATAGATAGATAACTATATAGATAAATATAGATATATATGTGTGTGTGTGTGTGTGTGTGTGTGTGTGTGTGTGTGTGTGTGTGTGTGTGTGTGTGTGTGTGTGTGTGTGTGTGTGTGTGTGTGTGTGTGTGTGTGTGTGTGTGTGTGTGTGTGTGTGTGTGTGTGTGTTAGATGAGTAATGGCCTCTCTCATTCTATTGCACCTGTTGTCTCCCTTCAGTATATGGCATTTTCAGTAGGTAGCTTTGGTACACAGTATGGCTGTCTCTAAATAATGGTGTATATGATGTAGTCATTTACATATGCCATGCATGTCATCTAATGTTGAAATCTACACTGAGTGTTTTGCACTTATGTTTGAGTACCTAAGTATTTTCTTTGCATGTTTCAGGACATTGGACTATGCTGTACAGATCATGTTTGTGAATTGTTTTTCCCCTTTAATACACCACCAGATGATTGAAGTTGCTCCATAACGTCATGCCCAGTACTGCCTCCTCCAGGTGGGACTACACTTGATAGAGGGTGGGAAGGGGGATGAAAATGGAATGAGGCCATATAGGCAGCCAGTGTTCTACCAAGAGGGGCTGCCACAATGGGAAGGAGCACTGGAGACTGATAAGTGAGAGGCAACGTGGAGCTTTATGCCAGCATCATCACAATATATACTGTTACATGCATTAGGGATTTTGCTCTAAGGCCAGACAGCTTACTCTTTTAGGTAGCCCGATTGAGGAGTGAGGACTAGAACTGACCTCTTAAGATGTGTTCACCCTGGACCCTAGGTTGACCATGCCTCCTTGGTCCTCTCATATTCACAGCCCAGAAATCATTCCAAGCACAGGCCTCCATAAGGGCTTGAAGAATGATGCTTGCACAGACTTCCCCCTACTCCCAGATAGGCACACCCATCCTGTCAGGTACTAGAGCCACTAACAGAGCTCATGTCCCCTGACTGGTTTATACTTTTGGTAGTTTTAAGAATACTTCAGATTTCCACAGTTAACAGACTCTAATTTCAAAACATCTGAAAGCCTACAGTCCGGTATAATTGGTTAACATCAGTTCATCTGAATTTTAAAGCTCCTGTTTGCTACTCTCCTTAGATGTAATTTGCAATAATCTGATGGAACCTCTTCCTATAATATATTAATTAGTATTTCTGCTTGTGTTTCCAGAACTACATCCTTGAGAATGAAGTGTATTGAGCATCAGTATATGCCTTTGATAGTAAAATATGGAGCTTTTGAGTATTCATCCAGCTAATCTATCTTGCTCTAAACCTTTCTTCCTTAATAGAAAAATGTACTTCCTTTTACTGCATAGGAGAAAAAACTTCCTGGCATCTGAGTAATGCTTACTTTGTCTGCTTTGTTTAACAGTTTTTATGTGGGAATGTCTTATGGTTGTACAACATATTTAAAAATGTTTAGCTTACACCATTTTTAATTTATATTACTTGCAATATGAGACAGGGACTGGATTAATTGGCAAAATACAACTGATATAGATATATGTAATTATAATAATTAAAATGAATCATTCTTATGTTCTATAATTGTAGCAACACAAGAGATCCAGTTACTTGAAAATTTTGAAATGAAATAATGCTACAAACACATAGAATGGAATCAAAATATAAAGTGAGGAATTATTCATCAGGATTAAATATACTGATAAAATCTTGCTGTAAACAATGTCTGTTTCACTATATGCATCTGTTGTGCTGGGTCATTCTACTCTGTAACATTAAAGACACAAAATCAATAAGTGGTACTTAATCTTTGCAACCTCCTGCAAGTATACGAATATCAGATACACAAGCTGAGATCAATACACATTCATGTAAAAAAGTGCAAAATGAATAACAGTAATTGATTTAATGCTACAGTAGGACTTTGTCTTCAAGTTTCATAAGTAAGTAACATATGTGCCGGCCACCTGTTCCACTGAAATGGTGATAAATATATATTATTTTTAAAAATATTTTTGATCAGCAGAAGCAAAATGCAAAAACATACCATGAGGGAGTTAATTTCCATGCTCACTGTCTTGCTTTATTCAAATGTTTGTTCTGAGATTTAAATGAGGGTCTCTGTCTCTGCTGTTCAGAGCTGTTAACCACTGCATAATTTATCTTCTCATATGTGAAAAGAAAGTCTTTGACCAGGGAGATAAAAGATAAACAGAGCTAATGTTAAATTAAAAAGATGCAATTTGTTTCTCTCTCTCTCTCTCTCTCTCTCTTTCAACCTTTAAAGATTATGTGAAAGATTATTTTGTTATATATTCTCTTGGTTAAATGAAATATAATGTAGGTCTGTCTGATGTGCATATAGTTTTAGTGGCATTTTCTTGTTTCATTATGACAACTGCATGTTTCATTCTGTGTTAGTGCTTTTCCCAGGTAGCCTCCAACTTACTCATTTGTTCTATCAAAATTTATATTTATATGTTTTTTTTTTTTTTCTAGTTTAGGGCTCTTTGAATGATTATGGCAGTAATATGAATCTGGCACTTAAAGCCGAGTCAGTTGGAATTGTTTCATAAAGGTTTAGAAATATGCACACACGGTATACCTAAATTTAATTTTTGCAGCATTTTCTTGTTCGATGTGTTGTAATTAACAAATTACTTCATGCATTACTTCTGGGTTGCCATTAAGACAGGCAATTTTTGGCAATTTATCCTTACCTGATTATTGTAAAATTAATAATAACCACGTAAGCAGTAATAGTAGACTACATATTATTTTATGTTTTGATTAATAAAATATGAGCAGAGTAACAGTGTGTTCCCACAGCTTGTCAGTTAGTAACTTGAATACTGATATTAAAAGACTAACTCACCTCACACACGCACACACGCGCGCACACACACACACACACACACACACACACACACACACACACACACACACACACACACACACACACACACACACACACACACACACACACCATTGTAAAGACTATGTGGAAAATATAGGTAATTAGGTCACACTCTAGAATGTTCTTACCTGCAATGGACTGGTGTGAGGCAGTTCAACTTTAAAGCAAGAACAGATAACTATTTACTCTTACCCACACTTCCGTTTTACCATTCCTTGTTTTAATTGCTGAAAGGAAATTGCTTGCATTTTACAATGCATGTTTTATCTGCTCAACAGAAGCAAACAGTTTACTTAAGTAACTCTATCACTATCATCTAGCAATTGTGATAAATCTCCACATTTTGTAAGTAAAGCATCTGAGGCACATTTTAAATTTGTTAACCAGGTAGATGTACTCACTGCACTGAAGACCCTCTTTAGGCATTATCATGGCTTACAGGCAAAAGTAAAATGTTAATATTTAAACACCAGATAAGACATAGTATTACATTTTCAACAAAGAAGAAAGAAAGTACAAATTAAATATCAAATAAGAGAGTTATAACTTCAATAATGGACAAGTAAGTATAGTATATCCCTGGAAGATATTACGTCATTTGATAGTTTTTCACATGAAATAATTGAAATTTAAGAATTTAAAAAAAAAAAATTGCATAATTTTATAATTTCAGCTAAAGGTAAGATTTTATCAGTTCATAATTTCCTGCTAGGTTTAACATGTTACAAAGTTCAACAGTGCTGTTATGTCTTACAAAGCTGTTGCCAAGAACTTAGACTAACAAATCAAGAAGTGTCCTCTCTCTGTCTTTCCATTTCCAAAGTTATCTGTCCAACTCTCCCTATCTCTGTCTGTCAGTCTGCCTGTCTAGCTTTCACTTTCTTTGGTTTCCACAGGTATGCTATAATACAGTCCATTTAGGAGAAAGACATGTTATAGTCATGCCTGAATCAGTTTAAGAACTGAATGTTAAATATTAAGACAGTATAGGTTTTAAGTTTAAACATTTAATTCATCATTATCAAACACATGAAACTGCTTATGTTACAGCTGACATTTTTATAAACTAGTTGCATCATCTGCATTATCATGGGACATTTAAGTTGACAGTCTCTTAGCCCTGGTGATAGGTAGGGATTTCTGACCAGTTGATAGCTTGTAACAGTTGAACTTCAGTTTAATTATTGCATGGGTAATGACAGCAGACAAATTATCTTGGGCATGTTCCCTTAAATGATCGCATTGGTGTAATTACTGTCATTATCTCAGGTTAAGTGTCAGCAAGCATATGTCATATCAATAAAGAAAACTGTCACTCGTCTCTCTCCAAAATAGATGACAAACAGGTGGGGTAGTTCATTTATATGCTTTATTGCACAGAAACACATCAGGATGGATAGCAGCTTTACAAAATATAAATGAGCTGATTAACAGATAGACTGCATAAACATACATGCTTACATCTCAATAGCCTATGACAAAATAGCAGTCAGGGTCGCATGTGCTCAGTATTTCTACACTTGTGTAAGCCCCTAGAAAGCTTCTTAAAGTTGTACACACACACACTGATCTGCATCCTCCCTCTTAAATAGATTGCCTTCAATGAAATGACATTAGAACGAGACAATGTCCATATCCAAGTTGCTGTGTATCTTTAACATGGTCTGGAAATACAACCTGATCTAATAACCTAATATTCAGAATTGGGTTTAGCAACAGGGACAGTCTTCAGTGAACAATTCATATCAGGAACTTTGGGATTCATCTCAGGAACAGGGATATTTAGTGGAACGTCCTCAGGAAATGGAATGCTGGACAACTCACTCTGAGATAAAGAGTCTTTCTCACAGGCTAGGCACTGTGGTACAGGCTCAGACACTAGCATCAAATCTTTCCAATTCCGCCTAAACTCTGCTCCATGTGATTCCACAATGTATGATCTCAGCTCTGGGCAAATACTCTTCATGACTCCAATCCGATCATAACCTTTGCACATTTGCATTCTCACTGTCTCTCCTTCACATAATGGATTGACGATTTGCTGAACTTATCGTAATAAAACTTCTGGGATAGGTGTTTCTTTAACAGATGGGCTTTCACAGATCCGTTATTCTTAGTACTTGGAACAAATAAATTACTGCTTATTGGTAAGGTAGTTTTGGTTTGTCTCAACAGAAGTCCCTGGGCAGGTGAATCAAGATGTTTATCACGAGGAATATTTTTGAGATTCAAGAGATTCAAGAAAACATCACTATTATCTAATTTCAACTTCTCATGTAACTGTTTCGCACTTTGAACTTTGGTTCTGCCAAACCATTTGATTGCGGATACTCAGGACTACTTGTGATATGAGTAAAGTACCACTCTTTGGTAAATCTTTTGAATTGCTAGCTAGTAAACTGTGTGCCATTGTCAAAAATGACCTTGTGTGGACTACCACGATCTGCAAAATGACTGTTCATCTTAGTAATGACCGTACTGGAAGCTAAGTTAGGAAGTAGGTCAATCTCAAACCAATTGAAGTAGGGGTTTACTAACACCAAATAATGTTGACCATTCCACTCGAAAATGTCAGTGACTACTGTCTACCAAGGTCGTTCAGGAATCTGGTTTAGCTGAAGTGGTTCCTTCTGTTGATGTGGCTTTGTACTATTACATACAGAGCAAGATGAAATCACTCTCTCAATGTCTTGCAACATAGAAGGCCAAAACACTAGTCCGCTCACCCACCTTTTTGTAGAATCAGTTCCTGGGTGGCCACGTATGGTTTCATGCCTGGAAAGAGCACTACAGATGCGATGTTTGCTCTAAGAGTGTTGATGGAGAAGTACAGAGAAGGTCAAAAGGAATTGCATTGTGTTTTTGGAGACTTAGAGAAAGCATATGACAGGGTGCCTAGAGAGAAGTTGTGGTATTATATGAGGATGTTGGGAGTGTCAGAGAAGTATGTAAGAGTGGTACAGGATATGTACGAGGGTAGTGTGGCAGCAGTGAGGTCTGCGGTGGGACTGATGGATGCATTTAAGGTGGAGGTGGGATTACATCAAGGATCAGCTCTTAGCCCTTTATTTGCAATGGCGATGGACAGATTGACAGACGAGATCAGACAGAAGTCCCCTTGGACTATGATGTTTGCAGATGACATTGTGATCTGTAGTGAGTGTAGGGAATAGGTGGAGTAGACCCAGGAGAGATGGAGATATGCTCTAGAGAGAAGAGGAATGAAGGTCAGCAGGACTAAGACAGAATATATGTGTGTGAATGAGAGGGAGGATAGAGGAATGGTGAGGATGCAAGGAGTAGAGGTGGCGAAGATAGATGAGTTTAAATACTTGGGATCAACAGTTCAGAGTAATGGTGAGTATGGAAGAGAGGTGAAGAAGAGGGTACAGGCAGGATGGAGTGGGTAGAGAAGAGTGTCAGGAGTGATTTGTGACAGACGAGTACCAGTAAGAGTGAAAGGGAAGGTCTACAAGTGGTTAATGAGACCAGCTATGTTATATGGGTTGGAAACAGTGGCATTGACAAAAAGGCAGGAATTTAGAGCTGGATGTGGCAGAGTTAAAGATGTTAAGATTTGCACTGGGTGTGACGAGGGTGGATAGGATCAGGAATAAGTATATTAGAGGGTCAGCCCAGGTTAGAAGGTTTGGAGACAAAGCCAGAGAGGCAAGATTACGTTGGTTTGGACATGTGCTGAGGAGGGATGCTGAGTATATTGGAAAAAGATGTTAAGGATGAAGCTACCAGGTAAAAGGAAAAGAGGAAGGCCTAAGATAAGGTTTATGGATGTGGTGAGGGAGGGCATGCAGGTGGTTGGTGTGACAGAGCAAGATGCAGAGGACAGGAAGAAATGGAAACAGATGATCCACTGTGGCGACCCCTAACGGGAAAAGCTGAAAGAAGATGATGAGTTCTTGGGTGGCCACGATGCAAGACAGTAATATACTCTTGTTGCAAAGACTTTAGAACAACTACTTTAGGACCTTTCATGACAATACCATTATCAGACAAAATCTCATCTCTGTATGGAAAATAAGGTTGCACTTCTTGAGGTAAACTAGATTTGCTTTGATGGCCATCCTCGACTGATAAAGTGGTTGAGCTTCTGTAAAACAGGATCTGAGGCTGTATGATTTCTAAGCTCATTTAGATGTGTGGAAGAAAAATGTCTTACTTCCATAACTTCAAAATCAAGTTTCTCATTCTCATGCTCTTCAGTGGTATTTCTGGGTGATCTGTCTAATGTATCAGCAAGATAAAGAAGTTTGCCTTTTCTGTAGACAAGATTGAAACTGTACTTCTGCAATCTCAACATTATATGTTGCAATCTATCTGGAGCTGAATGGATAAGCTTTCTCAAAATAGTGACTAGAGGTTGGTGGTCTGTTTCGATCTGGATAGGTCTACCATAAATATAATTATGAAACTTCAAACATGCAAACCCAATTGCCAAAAGTTCTTTCTCTATCTGAACATACTGCATCTCAGTTTGGGTTAGAGATCTGGATGCATAGGCAGCAGGTTGACCATCTTGAAGAATGACTACACCAAGACCAAATTTCGAAGCATCACAGGAAAGAGTAATTGGTTTGTAAACATCACAGTATCTGAGCGTTGGTGGACTTGCAGTTCTGTGTTTTAAGACATCAAATGCAGTTTGGTGTTGTTCCAACCATGACCAGGATGCATATTTACATGTTAGCTCTCTAAGCAGTGCTGCTAGTTGGCTTATGTATGGAATTAACTTGCCTAGGTTGTTAACCATGCCAAGAAAGCACTGAAGGGCTTGAACATTGTCTGGGGCTGGCATCTCAAGAATTGCTGTTTGTTTGGAAGGGTCTGGTCATAAGCCTTAACTGGTAAAAAAAATTACCAACATAAGTGACTTCTCATAACCTGAACTTGCACTTCTTTGCATTCAGCTTAAGATTCACTTGACAAGCTCTTTCCAGAACTATCTCAATGTTTCTGTCATGCTTAGGTTCACCACTACCTCCTACTAGAATATCACCTACTATAATAGCACATGGGTACCCAGAAAAAATTTGCTCCATTGCATGCTGAAAGACTTCAGTGGCAGAATTTATCCCAAATGGCATTCTCAAACATCTGTACCTGCCAAATGGAGTACTGAATGTAGTTAGCAGTGAGGATATATTGTCAAGCAAAATTTGCCAAAATGAACTCTTTGCATCTAAGACAGAAAAAACAGTGACATTTGGCATCAGTGCTGCAACTTCTTTGACTGTACGCATTGGATGATGAGGTCTTTTTAGTGCCTTGTTCAAATCTCGTGGATCAATACATATTCTGATATCATCTGACCTTTTCTTATGAGCAACCACCATGGAAGATACCCATTCAGTTGGTTCATCTACTGGACAAATTATACCTTGTTGCACCATTTTGTCTAACTCAGTTTTGACTCTGCTCTGAATAGCTACTGGAACTTTTTGGGCTGGCGTGACAACTGGGATGACATCTGGATCTAACTTCATGGAGTACACAACTGGAAGCTTGTCCAATT
This sequence comes from Protopterus annectens, assembly GCF_019279795.1. Classification (NCBI taxonomy): domain Eukaryota; kingdom Metazoa; phylum Chordata; order Ceratodontiformes; family Protopteridae; genus Protopterus; species Protopterus annectens. The sequence goes on from NC_056728.1 coordinate 139,553,413, forward strand.
TGCCTTCGAAAAAATCAGCATAGGTAGAGAAAATACACTGGGTGAAATTAGAGCAGTGGTCTTTCAAACTAACATGATGGACTTCCTTATTAAATGAAAGCATTCCCATTTGCAACTGTCTCGGAGCCCTAATAATGACTGGACGTGCCTTTTGACAACATAAAATAACAAGTCGTTGCTTCTCCCAGCAGAATAACATGAACTCATCACTGAGCCTTCCGTTTGAATCTCTTCACCACCATAAGTACCAAGCTTCTCACACTTTGTCAAATCAAGACTCTTATCAGCACATACTCTAGCAAATGTTTCTGCAGACACAACATTGCACTTTGAATCTGTGTCAACTTTGAGCTCTGTGGGTTTCCCCATTTACCTGAACAATACAAAATACTTCATTCTTTGCCATTAACTCTACTGCATTGACTGTTTCATTAAGCAGTGACACACCATCAACATAAAAAGTAGGGCTGCAGCTTTCTAAATGATCAACGTGTTTCTTTGAATATTTATTTTATTTATTTATTTCACATTTATTAACCAGGTTAGTCCAACTGAGTTTGCAAAAAACCCATTTTCAGTGGAGACCCGAGGGGAAAAGCCCCAGAAAACATAAGTAAAGACAAAGTGACAATATACAAATATTAAATAACAATCACAATACAAACTAATTGTAAAAAAGAAAAGGTTATTAACTATTTGCATTGCATTGATAGTAAGCAACACATTTTCATTGGAGACTCAAGGTGAAAGAGCCCCAGCAAAGATAAACATACAGGACAAAAGCTATTAAAAATAACAATGCAAATATGAAATTAATTATAAAGAGAAAAACAAAAGAAAAGATTATCAACATTAAGGTCTGCACTGATAGCAGTGGTCTAAATTTAATACATATAAGAGTAAAAACAAAAAGATAATCATTGTTCAGATGAAGGAAAATTTACAGACATTGATAGGAAGCGGGGGATATGAATAGTGTGGAGAATGGGAGGGAGAGAAAGGAGGGGGCTATAGTAGGGCTGTATTTGTAGAGCTGAGGGTTTAGGAGGTTAGCTTAAGCAGAAGTCGCTAACAGAGAAAGAAAGGTAGGAGATGCAACAGGTTATACAGTAGGACAGACTAAGACTATGTATGGTCAAGGCAATGGCATCACTTCAAGTTTAGTAGGTGGGATTTAGTCTCCTTTTTAAAACAGGGAAAGGAAATGTTGGCTCTAATATGGAGAGGGAGTTTGTTCCAATTTAGTGAGACAGAGTGTTTGTAAAGTAGTTTGCCAATATTCCTTTTGGGTTTATAAACTGAGAGAAGATACTGATCAGTACTCCAGAGAGGCTGGGGGGGAGAGTATAGAGTAGCATGGGAGGTGAGAGCAGTGCAGGCAGAGGGGTTGTTGAGTATGGAAAAGGTAGTGTGGAGTTGCAACTGTAGGAGAAGATCTGGAAATTCCAGCCACTGAAGTTTGTTTAGTGAGAGGCAGTGATGTGAAGAGAGTGATTGGTTTACAATAAATCTTGTAATTTTGTTGTATGCTTGTTCCAGTTTCTGCATTGAGGTAGTCTGGATATTGGTAAGGATGGGGGAAGCATATAGAAGACTAGGTAAGATTAATGCCTGTGCAAAAGTGCATTTAGTGGCATTAGTAAGGATTTTATTGTTCCTATAAAGTAGTCCAAGTTTTTGGTTGTTTTTTTGATGGCCTCTTGTATGTGCAAGTCAAATTTTAGTCGGTCATCAATTATTACCCCAAGGATTTTGGTGTATGAGGCAGGGGAGAGAGTTTAGGACATCAAGGAAAATGTGGTTAAATTTAGTAACAGCATCATTAAGCAGGAGAGTTTTTAGGAAAGACCAGTTAATGGCAGAGAGTCTATAGTTAAAGGTTTCAGGGGAAAAGTTAATCAGTTTCCTAAATCTCTGTAGAGATGGGACTTAGAGAGATGAGGAGAGTGCCTTAAGATGGAAATGGGAGAATGGTCACTAATAGAGTCAGGGAAGGTAGAAGGGTTACAATAGTTGTTTGGAGAGTTGGTCAAGATCCAGTCAATTGTGGATCCAGTAGTGTTTTTACTGTAGTGGGTAGGGATAGTGATCGGTTGTGAGAATCCATACAGGTTTATGAAATGTTGGGGTGAGTCACCAATAAAAGAGTTCCAATCTATATTAACATCTCCAAGAATGATGGTTTCATAGGGGATAGTTCTGTTTATCAAGGAGAGTATATGTTCAAGGATAGGGATATTTTTACCTAGGGGATGTAGATAGAGACAATAGCAAACTTCCTATAGTTATTGATGTGGCAGTCTAGGAGCAGTAGTTCAGCATGGGAGAAACTAGACAGGGTAATGTCTATAGGTGTTAGCGTCAGTGAAACAGAGTACAAGATAGCCACCCCACCACCTTTTTTGCATGTCCTATCAGACCTATAGATATTGTATTGAGGTGGGAGACATTCAGAGGAATTGATATGAGATTTTAGCCAGGTTTCCAACAGGGCCAGGATGTGAGGTTTGTGTTGAGCCAACCATGCGTGGAATTCAGACATTTTGTTGTTTAGGCTTTGGATGTTTATTGCAGAAACAGAGAGATGTTTGAGGCTGAAGATATTTGAGGATGTCTTTGGGAACGTGGAGGGAAGTGGAGAGAGGGAAGGGACCAGGACTGGGATGGATCTCAACAGAATCCAGAAGAGCAAAGACAAGATGGAAAAGGTGAGGGTGGTCAGTAAGGGGAATGGGATACTTGAGTTTGGGCTTAGGAGTAAGAGTAGGGAAGGCTACGAGTTTAAATTTAAGACATTGAAAAAGGAGAGGCAGAAAAGAGAGGGGGCAGTAGTCAGTGGAGCTTGGTTATATGTTAGAAGAGGTCTGGGAAAGAGAAAGGTGGGGGAAGAGAGGAAGATATGGAGCTCAGTGTGGTAGGAAGTGCTTAGCGCTAGTGAGATTAGAAGTGGGAGAAACAACAGTAGGGATAGCATTGTGTGATGGAAAAAGGAGGGGAAGAGTTATAGGAAAAATATAAAGAAATATATTAGGGAAGGGTGGTGGCTAGAGATAAGTAGTATGTGGTAAGGAACAGTATCGAGGGGTGGAAATAGTGAGTATGTAAGGAGATAGTAGGTGTACTAGGGAGTGAAAGAGTTAAGTGTGAGAGAGGCAAGCCACAGAGAGGGCAACCCAAGGTGGGTGGGGAAAAGCAGACGATTGGTGACAAGGTGGGAAGAGTGAAAGGGTGAGAGAACAAGTTACAGTGGTGGGAGGGGGCTGTGGGATTGACTAGACAATGAAGTGAAAGTATAAATTTGAGGATAATTGGGGTGGGTGGGAGGAGAGCAAAGTGAGTCCAAGCGGAGTGAGGGAGAGCGGAACAGGCAGAACTACTCCACACCACAGGTAAATTTAATGTAAGGGCCTAAAACCTGCAGTCAGCACTTTAATTTTACTTACTTTTAGCAGGAAAGACAGATCAACAGTATACAATTATAAGGTTTTTATTAGGTTGCTTGTTTTCATGTGAAAAAAAAAAAAAAAAAACTCAAAAACAGGAGGAATCTAGTTATGTCAGAGAAAGCAGAAAAGGTAAAAATAAAAGTAAAAGTTAGGGTCAAAAGAAGAGATAAAAGAGATCAGTTTACTTTTACTTTTTAGTTTAGGGAAGGGGGAAAAAAAAAAGAAAAAAAAAGAGCAAAGCTGCTGACCAAAATGGTGACTTTGTTACACATCACTTTAACAGTTAGCAAACATTTTTATATTTTAACTTTTTTTTTTTATTTTTGTACACTGTAAAAGTTTTTGTTGTTTTTGTTGTGTTGTTTTTGGTGGTAGTGACTGTGGTGTCACTGTTTTGTACTAGACACTGTTTTGTAGTGTAGGCAGTATACTAGTGTAGGTAAGAAAAAGAAAAGAAGAGAAAAGGAGAAAGAGAGCAACAAAGGTAACAGCAAAACATTTTGTTAACATTACACATTCAGAGACGTTTGGGGTAAAGGTAAAGTAGCACACTAGTAAGTGGACTAGGGTTATGGCTAAAGAACATTAGTAGTAAAGAATTTTACAAAAGTACCAGAAAATAACAAACACTACATCAATGTTTTAAAATCAAAATGATCAGAAAAAAATTCAAAAAGCAAAGCCAAAATACAAAGAAAAGGCATTCCAATATATTCAGCAATGCATACTCAGGTCTGTGAGCACAACAAAATAGAGCAGTCTATGCAGTATCAGAGCATAGAAATAGGTCGCTCAGTTACATACAAAAATAAAAAAAAACTCTGCATGAAGAAACTTACACTGTGAGGTCATGCCAGGTCATCAAGGGGGAGAGAAGAAGGGAATCCCACAAGGTTTGAAAATTGTGCATGTGCTGCTTGGTATGTGTAGCCAGCTGTAGAGGGGTAGAGGAAAGAGGGAAGAAAAGAGAAGGCAAAAGGAGTAGGAAGTGGGATGACTGAAACCACAGAACCACACCACCACACCACAAGCCCAAAAGCAAGGGCCTAAAAAGGTGCCTGGCTGTATTTTGCGAAATAAATGTACTGTAATACTGCACAAACATGTAAACACTTCATACATTTCAGACAACTGGAATAACTTTGTTTAATGCAAAAATGTGGTCATTTCCCTTATTTTATTCATTTTATGCGATTCAGACTTTATTTCAAATATTTTCTGTAGCTATTTCGGATATTACTGCTAATATATCTTAATATCAAATGTATCTGTTACTTTGAAATTCGTTTAGAGCATTCAGTATGCTTCATTTCATATTTTGCAAATAAGAAATAGCTTGAGCAAGTTTTAATACCTGTAATCCATTTCTAACCTGTTTTGCAAGTTATCCATGCAGTAGGGATGATTCATTCGTATATATTCCTCCAGTGTTAACTGAGTGCCTCTCGGTCTCAAACTGAAGAATCTGGCTTCCCTTCTGGCCATATGTCTGTTTTAGACATGACTCTTCTGACACTGTGTCCTTTCCGTCATGCCACTTCTGACACCATGTCAGTAGGGTAGTTTGCTTATATGCTTTATTACAAAGAAACACATTAGGATGGATAGCAGTTTTACAAAATATTAACAAACTGATTAACAGATAGACTACACAGACATAAATGCTTACATTGCAACAGTTTACTACAAAATGGCAGTCAGGCTCACAACCTACCAACAATTACAAAACCAAGCAAAGAAACAAATTCACAATGATAAGAAACTTTACTACCAAACCTCTCAACAAAAATACCTCCATAACCCACAGAAATTCTGGCAAACTATCAACAACCTTGTCAACCCTGGAAAAATCCCCACCCCCACTCCTTCCATATCAAACACCATCAAATACATATGCTCACAACTTAATTCTAACTTCATTAACTCTATCAGAAGCCTGCTTAATAGCCACCAAAATGTACCACTCACTATCACTCCCCAAGATCCTAGCTATACAAATCACTTCTCATTAAAACCTATTTAACCTCCTACATTAAAAAACTCCTTGCCAAACTTAAACCATGCTGCCTTGCAGCCAACCAGCTCCCAAATGACTTCCTAAAAATTGCTGCTCCATCCATAGCCTACCCAGTGTCCATACTAATCAATTGCTCAGTCACAGAGCAATATACCCTTCAGCTATGGAAAATCTCACACATCATTCCCCTTCACAAAGGTGGCCCCTCTAGAGATATCACAAACTACCGCCCCATTGCCATGCGCCCACCAATAGCAAAAGTCTTAGAAAAATGCATCCATCAGCTCCTCAGCCACCTTACCACAAACAACCTTCTATCCGATACCCAACATGGCTTTAGACCCAAGCACAGCACAAGCACAGCCTTAGTCTCCTTCACCAACACCATCCATAACCTCATGAACAACAGACTACTAGTATCAGCCATTTTTCTGGATATGTCAAAAGCTTTTGACACTATTTCCCACCATCTACTACTTAATAAACTGGCTTCACACAGTCTTAAACGATATACAAATTTAACATAATTAATAAGTTGGCATTAAAACACAGTTACATAAAAAACATGAATAATAAACTGGAGGTATCTGAATAAAAATGGATTTTAAGGCTTGAAGCTGACAAAATACCTGGGTTAAATAACATGGTAACAATTAAAACCATGCTAGATTTCAAACAAAAACAATACAAATAATTTTATTACTGGTTAAAGTCACTATATATATTAATTGTATGTTTTATGAAATTTTATTCATGAATTCTATACACATCTTTAAGGACTTATAAACATACTATATATATTTTTATACATATTTTTTGTGTAACTGTGTTTTATTGAGAACTTACTAATTATGTCAAATTTGTGTATTGTTCAGTGTTTTTTATTGGAGGGTTGTGTCAGGTGGTTTGTGATTCACACAGTCTTAACTCAGTATCCCTAACATGGTTTCACAGTTATCTGTCTAACCATCAACAGGCCACTAAATGGGATAACCCTCTTCTGCCAGTATCCACTGGTTTACCCCAGGGATCCATACTCGGCCCCCTACTTTTCACCATTTTTACCAACAATTTAAATTCAGCAACTCAACATGCATCTATCATACAATACACAGATGATACATCCCTTATCTGCTGTGCCCCTTCCCCACCTGAACTTCAAAGTAAGATGCAAAAATTACTCCAAGAAATCGAAACCTACCTATCACAGCACCAGCTCATCCTTAACCCTAACAAAACCAAGCTAATAATCTTCTCCATCAAACCCACCATCACGACTGCACACCCCTATGCATCACATCAAACAACGGTACCATAATTGAGCCCAGCAATCAGGCTAAACTCCTAGGTATGACAATTGATAACAGGCTAAAATTTGATATTCACATCTCTCAAACTATTAAAAAAGTTCATGCAAAACTCGCTTCACTATATAGGGCCAAACCTTACCTAACACCCCAAGCCAGATTAGCCAATGCTAGATCACAACTTCTGTCCACCCTTCTCTACAGCTCACATACATTCACCAAGCTACGCCACTCTGACCTCCATAGTCTTGAGTCCTGCTATAAAAAAATAGCAAAGTTTGCCACCAATCTCCACCACAAGACCCATCATTGTACTGCTCTTCAACAACTCAAATGGCTAGAACTCCCCAACCTACTAACCCTCAATCAACTTACCTTTACCCATAATATCATCCACAACCCCAGAAATTGCCCATTCATATCAACACTAGTCCAACTACAGGTTAACAGCAGGTCCTTTAGGTCTTCACATAAGCCATTGCTCAAAATCACTCAATCTTTCAACTACTATGGTTCATAGGTTCATAGGTTGGTACTAGGCTATCTGCCCTAGGGCCTATACAAGCCTAGCCATAACAATTCCCTGGCTATTTCTTCCCACAATATTTACTTCCCTGGACCCTTGTCTAGCAGGGCAACTGACGTGATCCCCGGGGTGAATTTCCTTTCTCCCATCCAATCATCAAGGTTCCTTTTGAAGAGGGCCAAAGAGGCACTCTGCTTGACATGTATGGGCAATCTATTCCAGAGTCTGGGGAGTCTCTGGATCAGGAACCTATCCCTCCAGCATGTTTTGTTTATTGTGATGACAAGTTTTAGATCCCTGGAGCATGTGGCTCTGAGGGATTGGGATTTCTTTAAGTGTAGCATGTCCAACAGCTCTGGGTTTGACATGGCCTTGTATGTTAAGCAGAGATCACCTCTGAGTAGATGATATGCGACAGAGTATAGCTTGAGTTTTTTAAGGTGGTCAGCGTAGGGCATCTGCTTTAGGCCTGTGATTCTTTTAGTGAGGTATTTCTGTGGCCTTTCCAGTTGTTGCAGATGTCTTGAGAGGTACATACCAAACGGGGTGCTGTCTTCTATAATGGGTCTAATGAGGGATGAGTACAGTGGGACAATGACCTCCTTTTTTCTGGATGAAAAGCCCTTAGTGATGAGGTGTGCCACATAGAAGGATTTCCTGACTGTTGTGGAGATGTGGTCATCGAAGGTGAGACCACTGTCCACCTGTGTCCCTAAGTCTCTTATCATACTTTTGGCATTTAGTGTACTGCCACCTATATGGTAATTCATGGGTACATGTTTTTTCCCAAAGGGGATAACTATACATTTCTTGGCATTGAGCTTGAGCCCATGGCTCTGGCACCAAGCATCTGTTTCTGTAAGGCCCTTTTGTAGAGTATCCACATCATTTGGGGATTCAATAATGGCTCCCAGTTTGCAGTATTCTGCAAACTTTGTTAGCCAGAGTCCCTTAGTGTTAGCCTGTACTTCAGAGAAGTAGATGCCAAACAAGAGCAGTCCCAGGACTGAACCCTGAGGTACTCCACTTGTCACTTGTCTGGAGCTGGATTTGGAGTCGGCTACTTTTACAGTGTGGGTTCTATCAGTAAGCCAGTTAGCAACCCATTGGGTGATGTAGGGATTAATGCCCAGCTTAGTAAGTTTATCTATGATTCCAGAGTGGGGAATGGTATCAAAGGCCTTGGCAAGGTCTAGATAGGTTGTGCGGACCACCTTACCCTTGTCGATGGCTCTGGAGACTGATTCAAATAAGTCAATCAGGTTCAGGAGACAAGATCGGCCCTTCATGAACCCAAACTGGGTGGTGTCCAGTGTTTGAAGGTTGCCAATGTCTTTGTTTATAAGTTCCATGATAATACTCTCCATGGCCTTGCATATAAGGCTCGTCAGATTGATGGGACAGTAGTTTCCGGGATCCACGGTGGATCCTCCCTTGTGGAGTGGGAAAACTTTAGCTCTGTGCCACTCAGTGGGCACGAAACCTGAGGCGAGGCTATGATTAAACATGACACTTAGGTGAGGTGCCAGTTCATATTGTAGTTCATGTAGTACACAGCCCGGGATGTCATCTGGTCCCATGGATGCTGTATTCTTAGCTTTGGAGGGTGTGTTTTTTACCTGTGTGGCCATTATTACCGGAATTTGGCAATCTCCCAGTATTGAGATGGGCCATTTAGGGGGTGAGAGGGGGTGAAGCTGGCACTGAATCGATCTGCCAGGATATTGGCAATATCCTTTGGATCAGTATATTTAATGCCATTCTGTTTTAGCTCAGAGCAGATCTGATCATTGCCATTTAAATTCTTGACATAGTTATAGAATGCCTTGTGGTTGTCTTTGGAATCTTTGGCAATTTTATTTTCATAACTAGCTTTGGAGGATTTTATGAGGGATCTTAGTTTCTTACTGAGGTTGGTAAGGGAGTTTTTTGCATCCTGGAATTTTCTTCTTTACTACAACAGTTTCTTCCTTTTGTTGTAAAGTTTGTTTATGGCAGGGGACCACCAGATTGGCTTCCTTTTTTTGGATGAGAGCATCTTGGTTCTATTTGGGATGGCACGATTCATGCATGAGTGGATGTGCTCTACAGTGCCTTAGTGTAGGATTCAACAGTTAAACTTTCAGTTCCCATCTGCATGGGTGTCATGAAGTTTGTCACTTCAGACTTGAGTAGCATGAAGTTGGCTTTGGATAAGTTTTTTTATGGAGGTTTCCTTACTGGGGGGGGTGAGGGTGGGATGTGGATGTTAAGGGTAATTAGCTTATGGTCAGACCTGACTAACGAGGGGGTGACCATAGGTATGGAGCATCGATTTCCCATGTTGGTAATGACCAGGTCTAGGATATTGGAGCCCCTGGTGGGACTATGGATTAGTTGATCCAGGATGTTGGAATTTATGAATTCCAAGAACCGTTAGGCAAAGGTGTTGGTACATGAGTAGTTTTCCCAGTTAATGGCAGGGTTGTTAAAAATCACCCAGTATTAGGGTGTTTGGTTCTATCTTAATATTTTCCAGTATGTTTAATAAGGTGTAGTGAGAATATTGGGGTAGGCTGGGGGATCTGTAGCAAGCTACAATTTGGATTGTAGTCTTACCTAGTGTTAGTTGCACCTGGAGAATTTCAGACGCATTGTGTTGGGCAACTAGCCTGGTGGTGTGAATATCCTTGGTGAATATTGACACTCCTCTACCTTTAGTGTTTCGGTCCTGGTTTGGTGGCCAAAAAGTGTGGTAAGAGTTGTAGCCTGGTATTGCAGGGGTGCTCTCTGGAGCCTTGAGCCAGGTCTCAGTTACTGCACAGATATCAATGTTCTCCATTTTTAGGAGTGCCTCAAGAGAGTGCATTTTGAGGTTTAGACTTCTAGTATTGAGTAGCATTACCTTTAGATTTTGCATGCTTGTACCTGTTACGGTGGTGGTTTTGTCCTTTGAACTTTGCCTAAAAAAGGCTCTATAGGGGTGGCAAGAGCCTTAGCCAGTAACCTGAATCCCAGGGGCGACAGGTGCAGACTATGTCTGGCAAAGCATCATGGTCTGTCGATTATGTTGTCCCAGGCAGACAGATACTGGATCCCCTTTGAATGACACCAGAAGCTTAGTCAATTGTTGAAGTCAATCATTTTGTCCTTATATTGTGATATCATTCTGGGCAAAGGCAGGATGTTACTCAGGGCTAGGGTCATACCTGCCTGGGCCACATGATCCAAGAGCTCTTCCATGTCTCTTTTCATGTAGTCCAGGGAGGTACATCTCAAGTCATTCACTCCAACATGGACAATGACAGAGTCATATTTGTCCTTGTTGTGGAGTGACTTGAGTGCATGTGTTATGTGGCAGATCCTGGCACCCGACAGGCAGCTGACTGTAATTTTCTCCTTGCTCAACCTGGTGAGTGGGACATCAGTGTGCCAGACAATAGAGTCACCTATGACTAAAGTATGGAAGAGTACCAGGATACCAAAGGATTCCAAACTTGCCACGATGTATGAATGAAATAAATTTATTAAGATGATTAAAATTTCCTTTAAGTGCACAAAAGTTACATACACTTTTCATCACAGAACATACCGTAACTTCTTCAGAAGGCAAACAAAAGGTACCAAACGTTTCAAGGCTCTTAAATAATTACTAAAATCTACATTAAACAATTAGTCAATTATCACTCGTCATCAGTCTTTAAAGGAAACTACCATACTATACAACAGATGGACTAAAATACTTTGTATTCGGGAGACACATTTTCCTTCCCGTAATAGTGCATACCTGCAACTAATCATAGAGCCCGTAAAAAATATTAAAATAATAAAATAAAATCACATATTTCTTTTTAGAACCATGATAAATCTGTCATATTTAAAGTATGACATATTTAACGTACACCTATTTTTTGAAGTAGAGTATGTATATATATATATATCTTTTAACTTCAAAAGTTGTTGGTGTTACATATTAAAACACTAAGTCATTATGTAACTAATCAATTATAATGTTAGAAATCGATAAATCTCATTATAACTTATATAAATAACGTCGGGTATGCTGGATGTGTATCGTATATGTCTGTCACTTTCTATGGCCAGGACAATGTCCAATTTAATTGTATATTAATTCATTAAAATACGAAGTAAGTAAATGAATAAATGAATGAGTGAATTTGTAAATAATGTATAATATATAATATATGATAAAATGTAATGTATATAATATATACATAATAACATATGAAACATCTAAGCTTGTACCTATTATACAATGTCTCATGTTGAATTTAAAATAAGTTTTAAAATGTTCTTTTTAGGCTTTAAAAGTAATTACCTATTAGCTGTCCAAGTTCTTGAGCCTCAAGATACATTTAATCGAGGTCATTTCGTTTAGACCAGGAAATTGATTGGCATTAGTCATTAGCTGCCAAAGAAGTTCTTTTTTCTCAAGTTTAAGTGGTTCATAACTACTTCTAGGATCTTCCCTCACTTGGTCAATAACTTTAAATCTAAATTTATGCCCTTCATTTTCATAACAATGCCTAGCTAAGGCATTTTCTAATTTCACCTTACTGATACTATAGATATGTTCGTATATTCTTTCCTGCAATCTCCTATCCGTTTTTCCTATGTAGAAGGCTGCGCAATTTTCACATTTTGCTTTATAAACTACTTGCCTACTACTACAGTTAAATTTATTCTTGATCTTATAAGTAGTGTTCCTAATAGTGAAGTTGCAGCCCTCAATTATGTGCTTACACATATTACACATATTACATTTAACCATTCCAACGTTTGTAAGGGATTTACAACATCTATTTTGTAAAATTTCTTTCAAATTTGTGCTTTTGTATGTAATTTTGGGTTTACTTGGTATTACCCCTCTCAAATTGTTATCTGTGGTTAAAAGTTCCCAGTTTTTATTTATAATATTCCTAATATCAAAAGAATCTAAGTTAAAACATAATATGAGACTGCAGATATACAGAAGCTTACTTCCATTCAAGTTATCCAAAGTTTCATCCTGGCTTTCCAGCTCGTTACCACCCAATAAGGGTATATATTTACCTACTGATCTTTTTGTTTTAACCTCAATGACAATTTCTTGAATGAGGTCTGTAGGATACCCTCTTTGGAAAAAAAATCTTGTTAAAAGTTTACACTCCTCTAAAAAATTAATATCACTCGTTGTCATCCGGGCCACCCTCACCAATTGGCCCTTAATTACAGATTTCTTCTGGTGCATAGGATGGCAACTTGTGAAATGTAGGAACATATTGGAATACGTTTCCTTCCTATAAATTCTAGAGGTGTACCTACTGTTAGAAAAATCTTTTTCTAAGTTGACATCTAAATACTGTATAGATTCCTTACTGTACTTGAAGGTAAATTTAAGAAATTCAGTACTAGTGTTAAATGTTGCTATAAGTTGCTCAATTTTGGCTTCAGTACCTTCAAATACCAAAAATATATCATCAAGGAATCTGGTGTAAAATAAAATCTGATTTTTAAACAAGTCATTTTCTAACATGGTATTCCTCTCCCAAAATGCCATAACAAGATTGGCGAGGCTCGCTCCACAAGGGGAGCCCATCGCCATGCCAGTCTTCTGATGGTAAAATTCTTTATTAAACATGATGAAGTTGTATGACAAGACCATATCTATTAACTCCCCAACAAGTTGAATTTCACTGATGGGTGCTCCCAAAAGACTTAACATATGGGTTACCCATTCTGACCCCACTTCATGTGGGATACATGAGTAAAGGTTCTTCACGTCCACAGTAACAAAAAAACCTTCAGGGGAAAAAGGCAAACTGTCTATCGATCGGAGAAAGGACCATGAGTCTTTCGAAATCTGTTTTTCTCTTTTAATATATTTCTGCAAAATCTTGTCGACTACTTTTGAACATGTGTATGTTATACTGTTCCTACCATCAACCAAAGGTCTCATAGGGGGATTCTGTAAGTCCTTGTGTATCTTTGGTATACCAAACAATACCAGTGTCCTCACTGTTAGTTGATGGAGGAAATCGTACATGTCTTTCTCTATACGTCCTTCAATATAGAGTTCCTCAAAAAAAGCTCTTACCATACGATGTGCAGAATTAATTTCATTAATTGATGACTTCGAATAAGTCTCACTGTCCAAAATTAGTGACATTTTTTTGTTATAGTCACTAATGAACATAATAGCTAACCCCCCTCCTTTATCAGGCTTCATTATCCTAATGGGTGCCTGCCTTAGTAAAGTCAACAATTCCCTTTCTTCTCAGGTAATATTGTGATTATATCGCTGTTTAACCTCTTTCAGATTCCTCAAACCAGTTTCAGTTATTTTCTCAAAGAGGCTCAGAGTTGGGTGCAGGGGGGGTTATACACGCTAGAGACAAAATAGTCAGTTTTCTTATTGAGGTCACTGCCCATTAAGATTAACAAATTTAACTTCCTAGTGAACAGTTTTAAGTCAATTAAGGTATCAGCTGTATTAAAGGTAGTTGATGGTACAAATGTATAACCTTTACTTAATAACTCGACTGTTTCACTACAGATTGATAAATTAGTATAGTTATATATCTTAAAATCATTTCTTGAATTTGGAATGATGGTAGAGGCAGGCAGGTTATCGAATAGACTCAAATTGATAGATTCATTGGTTACCATTTCTTTCTCCTGTTCCTCAACGACCTCTTGTACTGAAATGGAGGTCTTGAGGTTTGTCCCTGAAAATTTTGACCTTGGTTATTATTCGGTCCTACATTATTTTGACCCCTTCTTTGACCAGAATTATTTTGTACGGCGCATTTTTGTTGTTGCGCCAGCCTCTCACTTCTCCTAATGTTACTGCTAGTGTCTGGGGGTAATTCGTATTGTTCATCGTCCCCAATTTCAAGTGTCGGTACTGTTAATGCTGTTGGTAAGCCAAGTATTGGCTCTCTGTTCTGTGGCATAGTATCCACTTGCTTAATTAATTGGGGGTGGGGGTAAGCTTTACCCTCACTATGGTCTTTTAAGTCACGTTTAATCTTTTTAGTTTTTGTACCGTTCATTTTAGTTAATTCATTTTAGTTAAATGATCGTCTATGCTTAAAAAGCATCTCTCGTATTCATACTGGTACCTTGAAAAAACAATATCCGATTTAATAGACTTGTCAAGGTCTTCCAAGTCACTTAATAATTTGTCCACTATCTCTTGATAGTGGACACAAAATAAATTAAGGAGTTTATATATACAATTAAATTGGACATTGTCCTGGCCATAGAAAGTGACAGATGTATACGATACACATCCAGCATACCCGACGTTATTTATATAAGTTATAATGAGATTTATCGATTTCTAACATTATAATTGATTAGTTGCATAATGATTTAGTGTTTAAATATGTAACACCAACAACTTTTGAAGTTAAAAGATATATATATATATATACATACTCTACTTCAAAAAATAGGTGTACATTAAATATGTCACACTTTAAATATGACAGATTTATCATGGTTCTAAAAAGAAATATGTGATTTTATTTTATTATTTTAATATTTTTTACAGGCTCTATGATTAGTTGCAGGTATGCACTATTACGGGAAGGAAAATGTGTCTCCCGAATACAAAGTATTTTAGTCCATCTGTTGTATAGTATGGTAGTTTCCTTTAAAGACTGATGACGAGTGATAATTGACTAATTGTTTAATGTAGATTTTAGTAATTATTTAGGAGCCTTGAAACGTTTGGTACCTTTTGTTTGCCTTCTGAAGAAGTTACGGTATATTCTGTGACGAAAAGTGTATGTAACTTTTGCGCACTTAAAGGAAATTTTAATCATCTTAATAAATTTATTTCATTCATACATCGTGGCAAGTTTGGAATCCTTTGGTATCCTGGTACTCTTCCATAGTTTGTTTGCGTGGATTCAGTAGGAGCAAGTTTTTTTCATGGACCCGGAACTACCGAGTGGATCTACTACTGCTACGATGAGTAATACTGAGAGCGAGGGAAACCTTACTGCTCTCATTGAACTACTGACTCAAAAAGTGGATAGACTTTCTGAACGGATGGACGAAGTAATGCAGGTGCCACATAATTTCTCACCTATTCTTGGTGCTATGGGTGAAAGGTCGTTTGTATCAACAAGTATACCATCTACCTTTGGTACTAATTTGCGAACAAATGGATTTAATTCATCACAAGGATTAAGGGGTGAGGCGGCTGGAGTTGAACAGCGTAGCTGCAACACCCGGACTATCGAACCATTCAACGCTTGGGTACATAGAGCTTTTTCATTTTCGGGATTACAACTAAATGACAATTCTCCCTCTGACCAAGAGGTAAGAACTGATATTACTGTCAAGTTGAACTTGTTTGATGAAAAACTCTTTAAGGTGCGGAAACTCCAACTAGAAATAGCGTATTTTCATGAATGTATCAAACTAAAGATAGTGCCTAAAGGTTTAAGGCACTGGCAATTTCCAGCTGTATTAGTTGAAGGTTCTCCTTTTCACAAAGAGCTTATTTCGCTCTTTGACAAGCATGGACTGGAACTTCTTAATTTATTTTGTGTCCACTATCAAGAGATAGTGGACAAATTATTAAGTGACTTGGAAGACCTTGACAAGTCTATTAAATCGGATATTGTTTTCTCAAGGTACCAGTATGAATACGAGAGATGCTTTTTAAGCATAGATGATCATTTAACTAAAATGAACGGTACAAAAACTAAAAAGATTAAACGTGACTTAAAAGACTATAGTGAGGGTAAAGCCACCCCAATTAATTAAGCAAGTGGATACTATGCCACAGAACAGAGAGCCAATACTTGGCTTACCAACAGCATTAACAGTACCGACACTTGAAATTGGGGACAATGAACAATACGAATTACCCCCAGACGCTAGCAGTAACATTAGGAGAAGTGAGAGGCTGGCACAACAATAAAAATGCACCGTACAAAATAATTCTGGTCAAAGAAGGGGTCAAAATAATGTAGGACCGAATAATAACCAAGGTCAAAATTTTCAGGGACAAGCCTCGAGACCTCCATTTCAGTACAAGAGGTCGTCGAGGAACAGGAGAAAGAAATGGTAACCAATGAATCTATCAATTTGAGTCTATTCGATAACCCGCCTGCCTTTACCATCATTCCAAATTCAAGAAATGATTTTAAGATATATAACTATACTAATTTATCAATCTGTAGTGAAACAGTCGAGTTATTAAGTAAAGGTTATACATTTGTACCATCAACTACCTTTAATACAGCTGATACCTTAATTGTCTTAAAACTGTTCACTAGGAAGTTAAATTTGTTAATCTTAATGGGCAGTGACCTCAGTAAGAAAACTGACTATTTTGTCTCTAGCGTGTATAACCCCCCCCTGCACCCAACTCTGAGCCTCTTTGAGAAAAATAACTGAAATTGATTTGAGGAATCTGAAAGAGGTTAAACAGCGATATAATCACAATATTACCAGAGAAGAAAGGGAATTGTTGACTTTACTAAGGCAGGCACCCATTAGGATAATGAAGCCTGATAAAGGAGGGGGGTTAGCTATTATGTTCATTAGTGACTACAACGAAAAAATGTCACTAATTTTGGACAGTGAGACTTATTCGAAGTCATCAATTAATGAAATGAATTCTGCACATCGTATGGTAAGAGCTTTTTTTGAGGAACTCTATACTGAAGGACGTATAGAGAAAGACATGTACGATTTCCTCCATCAACCAACAGTGAGGACACCGGTATTGTTTGGTATACCAAAGATACACAAGGACTTACAGAATCCCCCTATGAGACCTTTGGTTGATGGTAGGAACAGTATAACATACACTTGTTCAAAAGTAGTCAACAAGATTTTGCATGAAATATATTAAAAGAGAAAAACAGATTTCGAAAGACTCATGGTCCTTTCTCCGATCGATAGACAGTTTGCCTTTTTCCCCTGAAGGTTTTTTTGTTACTGTGGATGTGAAGGACCTTTACTCATGTATCCCACATGAAGTGGGGTCAGAATGGGTAACCCATATGTTAAGACTTTTGGGAGCACCCATCAATGAAATTCAACTTGTTGGGGAGTTAATAGATATGGTCTTGTCATACAACTTCATCATGTTTAATAAAGAATTTTACCATCAGAAGATTGGCTTGTGGAGTGAGCCTCGCCAATCTTGTTATGGCATTTTGGGAGAGGAATACCGTGTTAGAAAATGACTTGTTTAAAAATCAGATTTTATTTTACACCAGATTCCTTGACGATATATTTTTGTTATTTGAAGGTACTGAAGCCAAAATTGAGCAACGTATAGCAACATTTAACACTAGTACTGAATTTCTTAAATTTACCTTCAAGTACAGTAAGGAATCTATACAGTATTTAGATGTCAACTTAGAAAAAGATTTTTCTAACAGTAGGTACACCTCTAGAATTTATAGGAAGGAAACGTATTCCAATATGTTGCTACATTTCACAAGTTGCCATCCTATGCACCAGAAGAAATCTGTAATTAAGGGCCAATTGGTGAGGGCGGCCCGGATGACAACGAGTGATATTGATTTTTTAGAAGAGTGTAACCTTTTAACAAGATTTTTTCTCCAAAGAGGGTATCCTACAGACCTCATTCAAGAAATTGTCATTGAGGTTAAAACAAAAAGATCAGTAGGTAAATATATACCCTTATTGGGTGGTAACCAGCTGGAAAGCCAGGATGAAACTTTGGATAACTTGAATGGAAGTAAGCTTCTGTATACCTGCAGTCTCATATTATGTTTTAACTTAGATTCTTTTGATATTAGGAATATTATAAATAAAAACTGGGAACTTTTAACCACAGATGACAATTTGAGAGGGGTAATTCCAAGTAAACCCAAAATTACATACAAAAGAGGCACAAATTTGAAAGAAATTTTACAAAATAGATGTTGTAAATCCCTTACAAATGTTGGAATGGTTAAATGTAATATGTGTAATATGTGTAAGGACATCATTGAGGGCTGCGACTTCACTATTAGGAACACTAATTATAAGATCAAGAATAAATTTAACTGTAGTAGTAGGCAAGTAGTTTATAAAGCAAAATGTGAAAATTGCGCAGCCTTCTACATAGGAAAAACAGATAGGAGATTGCAGGAAAGAATATACGAACATATCTATAGTATCAGTAAGGTGAAATTAGAAAATGCCTTAGCTAGGCATTGTTATGAAAATGAAGGGCATAAATTTAGATTTAAAGTTATTGACCAAGTGAGGGAAGATCCTAGAAGTAGTTATGAACCACTTAAACTTGAGAAAAAAGAACTTCTTTGGCAGCTAAGGACTAATGCCAATCAATTTCCTGGTCTAAACGAAATGACCTCGATTAAATGTATCTTGAGGCTCAAGAACTTGGACAGATAATAGGTAATTACTTTTAAAGCCTAAAAAGAGAAACATTTTAAAACTTATTTTAAATTCAACATGAGACATTGTATAATAGGTACAAGCTTAGATGTTTCATATGTTATTATGTATACATTATACTATATTATATACATTACATTTTATCATATATTATATATTATACATTATTTACAAATTCACTCATTCATTTATTCATTTACTTACTTCGTATTTTAATGAATTAATATACAATTAAATTGGACATTGTCCTGGCCATAGAAAGTGACAGACGTATACGATACACATCCAGCATACCCGACGTTATTTATATAAGTTATAATGAGATTTATCGATTTCTAACATTATAATTGATTAGTTACATAATGACTTAGTGTTTTAATATGTAACACCAACAACTTTTGAAGTTAAAAGATATATATATATATATATATACATACTCTACTTCAAAAATAGGGTTAAATATGTCATACTTTAAATATGACAGATTTATCATGGTTCTAAAAAGAAATATGTGATTTTATTTTATTATTTTAATATTTTTTACGGGCTCTATGATTAGTTGCAGGTATGCACTATTACGGAAAGGAAAATGTGTCTCCGAATACAAAGTATTTTAGTCCATCTGTTGTATAGTATGGTAGTTTCCTTTAAAGACTGATGACGAGTGATAATTGACTAATTGTTTAATGTAGATTTTAGTAATTATTTAAGAGCCTTGAAACATTTGGTACCTTTTGTTTGCCTTCTGAAGAAGTTACGGTATGTTCTGTGATGAAAAGTGTATGTAACTTTTGCGCACTTAAAGGAAATTTTAATCATCTTAATAAATTTATTTCATTCATACATCGTGGCAAGTTTGGAATCCTTTGGTATCCTAGTACTCTTCCATAGTTTGTTTGTGTGGATTCAGTAGGACCTATGACTAAAGTGTTAGGCATGTTGTCTTGTCTTAGGGGCTGTTGCTGGGTGGCACACTGGTGTTGTGAACTGTGTGACACTTTGGTTGTGACTGGTGTTTGTTTGCGTTTCAGCTTCAGAGGTCCTTGTGGCTTGGGCAGGTTACATTTAAGGGCCTCTGCATATATGGATTTAGTGTTGCTATATGTGGGTGTTGGTGGTGTGGGTTTAGAAGGGCTATGTGTTGCTTGAGGTGTAGTGTGGGAGTTAACCTTCTCCTCTTGACTGTCTAGCACAATCTTGGGTGGAGAGAGCTTTACTTCTATTTTGGCTATGTAAGTGCATCTCTCACAGCTTGTAGTGTTGGGTGGTAGGAGGGGTGGGTTGTCTGTGTACATGAGGCAATTGCTGCATTGCCCCAGTATGGCCAGATTCACCAGGTGGACAGGACAAATCACCAGAAGCTGACCCTTGGACATGCCTGGTTTGGTGCTTTTTTTTTTTTGTAAAGTGCAGGAGCTGTTTTCCCTTACCTTAGCATGGTACTTTGCAATTACAGGCTGTTTAGTGCCTACTATTAATTTCTCCTTATTAACAAGGAGAGTTGAGTGCTTGTATCAGTATAAGGCTTCCTAGTGCTTTCCAGCAGGTATTAGAGCAAGTGCTATTCACAGGGATGCTTAAAGGTAAGATGAAAAAAATGCACACTGCAGTGCGCATTAGAGAAGTTAAATGTGAAAGTAGGTAACTTAAGTTTTACCTATTTAAAAAGTGAAGGTTTAGCGGAGAGTTACTATTTTTAAAACAGCAAGATGGATTGAAAGGGGTGGTCACTTTTGTATTCTGGTACTATGGAATACAGTAGGATGGCCAATAAATTTAAATAGTTGAAGGGGAGGGATTTCAAAAATGATGATTTTGTGATTACTCACACAAGCCAGTGAAAGTAGAGAGGAAATGAGATATATGGTCAGAGTAACATAAGAGGCAGGCAACTAGAAAGACAGTGGTATTTAACAAGACAACTGTAACTCGGTGGGAGGGTGGGAAAAAAATTCTGCCTGACTCAGAAGAGACAGAGCTGTGGTCTCTTTTGAAGTTTGAATATGCTGTTAAAGCAGAATGCAAGTAAAACACAAGGTAAAGAAAACAAACCACAGTATTCAAAATATAAAAAGGCAATAAAGTAATACAAAATACAAAAAATAAAAGCAAACTAACCTTTTCTTCACAGCAAAGTGTAGCAGAGTCTGGATGAGCCTTTCTGGTAAAGCTCTGAAATGTTTTATTTTACCCCTTAAATAGAAGGTTTAGTTCCTAGTTCCACCCCCTCAGTTCACAAATGATTAACCTTAAGTGACCTCTTCTATCTTATGAATGAGTGCTTAATTGATCAGTTCTAATTTCTGCCTGACTCAGAAGAGACAAAGCTGTGGTCTCTTTTGAAGTTTTAATATGCTGTTAAAGCAGAATGCAAGTAAAACACAAGGTAAAGAAAACAAACCACAGTATTCAAAATATAAAAAGGCAATAAAGTAATACAAAATACAAAAAATAAAAGCAAACTAACCTTTCCTTCACAGGAAAGTGTAGCAGAGTCTGGATGAGCCTTTCTGGTGACTCTCTATACTCAAACAAACTAGCTAAGCTCTGGAATGCTCTCCCTTTAGACATTCAAATCACTGCCTGCCATCCTTCCTTCAAAACTAAGCTAAAGGATCACCTTATAGACAACTGGTTCTGCCCCTGCTGCTCACCAGACTAAACCCTGATCTCATTATATTCTCCCCATGCTTACTTCTCATGATTTACTTCTCAACTATCTTCTAGACCACTACTACCATGCCATTTACTTTCTTCTCCTCTCTATGGTTACATTTACTCTGCAATTCTAGCCATGCAATTCATGTACAACGCTCACCATTCTGTAATCAGGTGCCCAGAACACATAAGTGCAATTGCTTTTTCTACATTTGATACTGCCTCCTCTGCAACAATATTCTTTCCTGTATTATATGTATTACATTATCAATATGATCTCATGTGTTATTTTGTAATATGTAATATTTCAATTCTTGTATGCTGACAAATATTGTATGTAATTGCTAATTATGCTCAATATTACAAATTTTTCTACTATGTATCAATTGTAACTTGATTCTGCAGCTTTTCTCCCCGGGTCTTTGCTGAAAACGGGCTACGTGCCCAGTAGAACACTACCCGGTAATCAAATGTAATAAATAAATAAAAATAAATGTGTTCAGTATTTATACACTTGAACAAGCTCATTGAATGCTTCTTAAAGTTGTAAGCACACACTGATCTATAAAAAACATTTTTGCTTTCTATGACATTTGGGTTGTGTGTTATATGCCATTTATGAGTGTAGTTATTTGGACTGAGTCACATTTCACCAAACCACAACTGACTGAATAAATTTGATTTAAAATTTTTATTAATTAATTAATCATAACAATTCAAATACATTAACATGAATACACACTTAAATTATCAGACCTACAATTAACAGTCTATTAGCTATCTACAATATATACACATAATGCATACTAGAATATAACCATTGCTTATTTCAGATGAGATAATAATAATTTATTCACTTATTTAATAATTCATAGGACGTCACTAGGCTAAAAGCCCAGGAGCCTTTACAAGCCTAGCCATATTTATCCCAAGTTAACCCAATTGTCAGTAGTTAGGTGAGCAAAGTTCACAGAGGTATGGGTATATGGTAATTAACACCAACTGCCACTGTCCATGAGGGACATGGATGCCACTCCATGAGTGAATTTATGGACACCCATCCATAGATCCAGGTTGCATTTGAAGAGGGTTAAGGGGGGGGTTCTGCTTCATATAAATGGGAGGCATGTTCCAGAGAATTGATAGATGTTAGACCATGGATTGGGGATGATTAGCAATATTGATCTTAGTTTTTTTATTTCATATTCTTTGTTGGAAGCTTCTTTTAATATACACGGAAATTCTGCAAATTGTGGCAAGATGTCTGATTTACATTTTCTGGTAATGGTCTATCTTACAACAAGTGATGTCCATAAAAGGTAGTATTATTTTTATTTATTTACTCATTTTTGCAATGTGTGGGACTGGAGGCTTGAAGAGAATCAAATCCCTTGAAATTGAATATCAGTCAATATTGCCTGTAAAAAATGTTATTTTTTCCAACAGAACATAATACAGGAACAGTCATACATAACATGTGCCCAGTCTGCTTTGCAGCTTTTATACATTTCCAACACCCAAAAGCATTCGATTTACATATTTTGTTAAAAGAAGATTCTATTTAAACATCTCCATGTGAAGACTTTCCAAGTATGAACCACAGATGTTTTACCTACTGATCTTAACATTAATAATTTGTCTTCATAAGTTAAGACATCAGCTCTATCTTATAATAAATGTTTCCATAGATTATCATTCAATTTTTCTTTTTCCTGAATCAAAATCTTACATACATCAGAAAAAAATCAAAGAAGATATATTTTTGTTCTAGATAAAATGGCATAAATAATTTATCAAATTAGGAATACATTTGTCATTTGATTGTATGTTCCAATTAAAATGTTCTTGTGTTATGATCTTATATCATGAATGTAAAACCATTCATTCTTATTCAAACAAAACTTAGACTGAATTTCTGAAACAGATTTTATTTTTCCCTTATTGAAACAGATATACCTTTCAATAAAACATTTCTGTTCCCAGTTTTGTATCTCTGGTATATCAAAACTTACTATCAATCTCTTAGAAATCTGAAAAGGAATCATTAAATGAAACCATTCTTTAAATTCAATATTGATTAACATAAGTTGTCTTATAATTTTTAAATTAAATTAATACATATTGAAGGAGTAGGTGACTATATATTATACTGTATATAGTGAAAAATGCCTACCATAATTTTTTTTTCATATAATCTGTATGTGCTGAGATTTTCATTTTCTTTAGTTCAAAAAGTGATTTATGCAAGATATTCTAATTAGAATGATAATTTCTATCCAATCAGTGCACTAATACCTTTAAATATGCTGCTTTGGCATAGACTTCCAAGTCTGGAAATGTTATACCTCCTTTACCCCAGTGTCTTATGTGATGTTTGTAGACAATTCTAGGTTTCTTTGAAGCCCACAAAAACGTTAGTAATATATCATTAAATTTCATTAATTGCAATTTGGATGGTGAAATAGTAGTATTGTGTATGACATAAATGAGTTTGGGTAATATTACCATTTTAATGAATCAAAGTTTTTCTTCAAAATTGTATATATGTTTATTTCATAATTGGGTTAGTTTATTCATTTCTTTTAATGCTTTATTGAAGTTAATATCTCTAATTGTCTCTTAGGATTCCCCTCAAAATATTCAAATATATTCCATTTCCATAGATTCCTTGCCTAACATTTTCTTATAACTTAATTTGAAGATATATTATTATTATTATTGATTAGTAAATATCTAGTTTTATCTTTATTAAAATGAAAACCCAAAATTTCCCAAAAATCGTCAATAATATCTAGTATTTGAGGAATAGTATTGTTGAGACTGAATACTGTTAATAATATGTTATCAGCAAAAAGCTTTTTCTTAGATTGATATTGCTCTCTTAAATTAAATTCATCAGTATATTATTGGATCTTGTGTTTAATGCTAGCATTTCTATCTCTAACACAAATAAGATGGGTGAGAGTGGGCATCCTTGTTTGGTCCCTTTTTGAATGTCATATGAATCAGATAAATATGAACCTATTTTTAACAAAAGCTTTATTTCCCAAACATATATATTTTTATTAACATTATGAATTCCTGAGAGAACCCAAAACACTCCAAAGACTTAAAAAGAAGATTTCAGTTAATTGTGTCAGAAGCTTTTTCTATGTTCAGACTTATTAAGGCTAAGACATTCTTTTTTTGTTTGCTAACACTATCATTGTTATGACTCTTTTAATATTATATTTGTCATTTTGGAATAACTCTTGTTTGATCATTATTTAGTAATCTAGGCACACTTTTTAAAATATGTCTGCTAAAATAGACATAAAGATTTTGTAGTCTACATTTAACAGTGCTATTGATCTATAAGCAAAACAAAGGAATGAATCATTGCAATATTTGTGTATGGGAGATACCAGAGAATATTTCCATGATGGAAGAGTAGCAAATTTCTTTTGTATTATATTCAGAGTATTGAGAAATAGATGCATTACATTTTGTGGAAACATTTTCTAAAGTTCAGGGATTATACCTTCTATTCCTAGAGCTTTATTGGCTTTTAATATTTTGATTTTTTTTAAATTTCACATGTGGATATATTTTTCAGTAATGTTATTATTCTCTATATCAGAAATTTTAGGGATTTTTAGTTTGCCCATAAAATTAAGATTGTGTGTATCACTATTCACTGTACTATTATTTGAAAAATTTAAGTTTTGTGATAGAGTTTAAATTCAGTGAGAATATCTTCAATGTCCATTAAAGGTTTGGTATTCTTTGTACTTAAAATGTTCATTACATGTGATTTTTTGAATGAATTTTACATCTTCTTATAATGATATGCACACCTTTTGGAGTCATCACATAAATGGAAGCTTTAAGTTGCTGTAATGCTACAGAAGTTTTGTGCATAAATATAGTTTGATGTCATGTATTAAGATTCTCAGTTTTGTTTTAATAAAGATTAATTGCCCTTTTGAAAATTTGTTTTAAGTTTATGTATTTCTTCTTGTATCTGTTTTATATCTTTATCCCATTGTTTTTCCCATTTTATACCAAGACAAAATACTAATAAATAAATAAGCTTTAATGAGCCCTATACCATTAATACATTTGTTTATTCTCTCAGATTAATATCTAAAAATAAATTTCATTTATAAACCAGAAATTAATTTTTTAATATAGTTATGTAAGCTTGAATTAGTGTGGTATATGGAAGCTTTTTATAATTTACTTTTATATTAATATAAAGAGTATTATGTACAGAGAGTGGACAATGTATGATTTTATAATTTAGAATTTTAGAGACTCTTAGACAAAAGGCATCAATCATGTTTAAATTCTGTGACCAATTTTCTAATAATTTTACAGAAGCTGAAAATCCAGGCATCTTTGAGAGCACTAGTTTTGGATTTCCCCATAATACAATTAAAATAACCACCTACTATTAAATTTAATTTCATGTTGTCTAAGATATTATTTAAATACATTGTAGTTTTTTACTTCCCATTCATGGAAAGCAATATAAATTTACCAAGATTCAAATTATTTCATTGAATTTTATTGCAATCATTGTAAATTATCCATCTTGGTCTTTTTTATACAGTTTTTGGAATTAATGCATTTCTCATGCAGAGAATCATTGTTTCTCTTCTTTTAGACTTATATGTTGAGAGAGATAGCTTGCAATTTGAAAATTTAAGTTTATCTCAGTCTTCATGTTTAGTATGTGTTTCTTGAAGAAATGCTACTTATACTTTGTTACCTGAAACATTTTTCATTAAGTATGGTCTTTTCTGGTTATTCAGACCCTTTATGTTTAAAGAAAGGATATTCAAATCCATATAATATTTCATTTACTGAATATTATTTCCACTTTAATAATTATATAAAGTCTCCATATTCCCTTATTATAAAGATCCATCATTTCTGAGTTTCTCAACTTTCTCTAAATTTTAAATAAGAGAATTATATATACATCCTTGAATACAGTTAAGTTAATTTAATGGTATTCAAATTAAATATTTTTATAATGTATAGTTCCTGAAAAAAACAAACTCAACTAAGTATAACTACACTTTGCCCATGCAATCCATTAAGATTCCTAGCTCAATCAGAAATTTCTGAATGAACTAGTACTACTAGCCTAACTTAGCCAAAGCTATATCTGCTTAGAAGAGAAAAACAGTATATATTCTTCCCTTGCATAGCTCTGTAGCCTCAGAAATGATATCAGTTTGTTAATTCTGTTTTTTATTTTTTCTATCCAGCCAGTCTATTCTAAAATTAAAAGAACTCATCTCGACAATCAGTTACTATTTATATAGATTTATACACTTAAGATATAATATTCAACATTTTATTTATATTGAGATGATTTAATAGATTACAATGCATCTAGTTTCTTTATATGCAAATAGTCATTATAGTCTTCCAATATCCCAACAAGAAAGGTATATTTGTTGTCTAATAAATTGCTAATATATGGCAATGATTGAATGTGAAAGAAAAACTTTAGATACATTTATCAGATTATTGTTGTATGTGAAAGAGAAAAACACTTAAATTATTTTATCTGTGCAGTAATATAGTTGGCTTTAGAATGTCTATTTTGGTCACTGCTATTAACTGTAGTCAAAGTTGGTATCAAATGTGTATGCTCATCCCTCTCAAATCATTCCTAGTATGTTAAATATATTTGTTAAAACTGATCTTTAAAATGTCTGAGAATCTATATTTAAGAAAATTCAGCAGACAATAGTATAAATATCTATCTCTTACCACAATCATTTGTTAAAGCTGTAAAGTGAAATGACTCTATATCTGTTTTGCTGCACGATAAAAGTATTATATAAATACATTTGCTGATATAATATTAAATTGTCTGAAATCACCTATTTTTCATATTATTTCATAATAGATACAAGGACAGATATTTATAAAATTTACAAGGATATTTTATAGGCTTCCAACTACAGAGTACTTAACTGATAGTGTGATCTTTAGCAAGCAAACTGAATCATCAGTGTTGTAAACCAGTATATGAACAGCAAAATAAGCTAAAATGAACAACTACTCTCCATTTAATCTTATTTAAACTTGCTATCCTTAGTAGATTATTAAATAATGTTGCAATTCATAAAAGACACACACACACACACACACACACACACACACACACATATATATATATATATATATATATATATATATATATATATATATATATATATAAAATTATAAGTTATTCATCAGTGTTTACAGATGACAATATTTGCCATATGCAGGTTAGAATTAAATAATTTATTAATATTTAATGAAAATGTGCACAGCATACATCAGATAATTGGGCTCACCATTTTTAATTTTAATGGTTCTTAGACTTTGTTTATTGATAATAATTTCAATATATTCAGCTTGGATATATCAGGTACCACAGCAACAATGAGATTCCATACACTCATTAGAGCAAAACACAGTACCAGAAGAAAATTTGAAAGTCCACTCATATATTAAAGCCAAGAGAGAGCAAACAAATTCAGTTTCTCAGCAACACCTCTCATACCACCAATAGCCTGTCCATCTTCATATACCGACTTGTCTCTTCACCTTCCTTCCCATCTATTCCCAATAATCAGAACATCCCTCCCTGCATCATTCCTTCCAAATCCAGGAGACAATTGCACAGCCAAGACTAGAACAGTATGCCATAACGAAATCCCACATTTAGAAGGCACCTATTAATCTTACACTGCAAATCCAGTAATACATCTGATACAAACATGCTATACAAGACTGTCTCTAACATTCAGTCATCTAGTAGTTTGATACTTATTTTTCCCAGACAATTCCTCTTTATAAATAATTATGTACTTCAAATCAAACCAATTCCAGCCTAACTTATGATAAGTGATGGCCAGGAAGCACCAAAAGCCATGCGACTTGCAGTACAAATGCAGTATTCAACAGGTGCAGACAAGCCCCCAATCTAGTCGACTATCCCCAGAACTCAACCTCACAAATGCTGTCTTTTCCATCCCTCTGTGAGACATTCCAGAAATCCAAACACTCTGCTTCAACAATATAACACCCCTCTCTTCTACTCTCCCAGTAACCAATTCATAGAAATGAGATAAGATGAACAAAAGCAAAACAGGTGGGAAAGCAGGACCAGAGGAACTATAAAATACCAAAACAACCCAGAAACCAAACTGGGCAGGTCGGCCAAGTCCCCTCATTACCAAGCCAATGCAATAAAGTGCATCAGAGACCTGCCCAAATAGACTGTGTTATTTAATTAAAAGTCCGACAGAACCTCTGACATAGCTATACCTTTTACTGAATTGTATAATTTGATTGTAAAGTACCTGCATTTTTTGTGTAGAGTGTTTGTTTATGTAACTTTAAAGTTTTCCTTGTGCAGTGTGAGATCACACCATCCACCATTAGCTAAGAAACAAGCATTCAGAAAACAACCACTCCACCAACCAAAACTCAAAGTCCTAAGCCATCATAGCAGTAGATCAGCTATTTAGAGAAACAAGCCAGCATGTGCACACAAGAAGAGAACAGACCAGCAAACACCGACTACCACAATCAAAATATATCTGCACAGGGACAGCTGTGACCAATGCTTGTGCCATCTCTCTTCAAGGAAGTACACAAACAACATGCCATTAGAGTGGGAAAATAAACAAGACAAGAAATAAACTGCAGTCATACAGCATCATATATCACATTCTGCCCCTTCATTGAAATGCATCAGGTCTTCCTCAATACCTTCAGCTGATAAATTACAAGTTATAAATACACTTAAACTGTCATAGTGTCTGTTATTTCCCCAATGGAAACTATCATTGAAATGTGTGTACACACATATATAACTATTAACATCCTACCATATACATTCATCTTCATTCCACTGAATATCATAGCTAATAAGCTGCTAGAATATAAGAATATATATATTTTATTAGTTAATGAATATTGATAAGTAATGTTAAATCTTACCTTATACTTTTATGCCAGGATATATATACTGAATAAATCTTTGTTTCTCTCCTTTTTTAATATTATTCAACACATTGATACTCTCATTTGTGTTAAAGGTAAATACAATGACCAGAATATTATTGGATGTTTTTAAAAAGAAAGTTTAGTAGTCTTTAAGAAATTATATAAATAGCTTCACATTTTATTTTGTTCTTTAGTTGTAGAGTCATTTATTGAAATAGTTTTCTGTTTCTTGTTTAAGTTACCATTAGTATTTTTTTCTTGGTGTCTTTTCATTTTTGTTGTAGTAAAATGCATTTTTTTCTTGTGAAGGTGAGTGTAAGTTAAAAGATAATACAACATTATTTTCTTTTTTGACTGTGTTGAAAATCCTTTCACCTGTAGAGTGGAATATCTTATGTCTTGTTGGAAATAAGAGATGAGATATAATGTTGCTTTGTTTAAGAGTTTTATGATTGGCCAGACTTCTTTTCTTTTTTCTAATGTTTTAGATGCATAGTCGTTATCATATGTTTTGGTGTTCTGTCCTATTTTCAGAGGTGATTTAGTCCAGGCAGATTTTAGAACATGCTCTTTGTCCAGAAAAGAAAGGGACTTTATCCTATGGATCTTGTAGTGACATTAAATTTTGTAGGAATGGGTTTCCCAATTGATCTATGTGCTCTTTCTATTGCAAAAGAAAAGCCTTGTGATAAATCTAATATTTGAGGTATCCATTGTGTAAGAAAATAAATCATATTTGCAACTAGATTTTTAGGAGCTCTAAATGTTCTTAAATTGCTTTTTTCTCTATTTTCTAATTCTTCAACCTAGTTTAGCAGCCAGTTGTTTTGTTTTAATGAAAAACTCTGATTGGTTATCTTCTTCTTTAGCTCTTCCATCCAAGTCATTTGAGGCAGTTTCTATCACTTTTATTCTTGCATTTTGGCTCTCAATCGTATTCTTTAGCATTTCCATCTATTTGCAGTTATGTTCTTGTAGTATATCAAGTTTTGACTGGAAGTTATCAGTTTTGAATGTTAGGAGGTCAAAACTTGTTGAAGTTTTTTTTTTGTGTTCATCTCCCTGGAAGATGTTCTGGAGGAATCCATTTGAATTTTTGAGCAGAAATTATGAGAAAAATTTGACTGGAATTTTGCTTCTTCTTCCTAATTTAAAATGACCAAACTTCACATCGGTTTTTCAGAACTAATTTTAGTCAGTATTACATTACTTTTCTCCCTCTTCTCTAAGTTTTAACTTAGAAACTGTATAACATATCAAAGAAACTGTTACAGTTCCACCATCTTGGCTCCGCCCTTGACTGAACAAATTTGACTGAAACACATTTGAATGAAAACGTAATCCATGGAATTACATTTGACAGAAAAACTTTACCACACCAAACATACCTTGAAACTTGCTTTCCAGAGGGGGCAAATACCCCACTGCACTCCATATATGGGGGACTTTACCCCCACCCATTACTTAAATATACTAACTCTGCAGTTGCACAACACTAGAGAAAAGAGAAAAATAACATACAGTGAATCACTGCTGATGTAGTGAACAGTTGCATTCCCCAACCAGCCTCTTGTTCTCCATGACTGTGTCATCTGAATCACAGTTATCGCTGTCTCTGTATACACACACACACACACACACACATATATATATATATATATATATATATATATATATATATATATATATATCTGACATCTAAGATATATGCATATAAAGATATAACAATGACACTTGCAGTTTGCATACATGGAAGGTATGCTTGTGACATACTGTGTTTGTTGTCCACATCTGTATCAGTATCAAGGATTCTGTGGAAGTCATCTTCTGAGCTATCTGGATCTCTAATATTGGACAGGAACTCCTCTTTTTCAGTTAATGGTGGTTTGGTAGCAGGACCACCCCTCATAGCCACCTGTTTCTGAACAATTGTAGCCGCCTTATGGTGAGCAGAGGTTATTATATCACTTTCTTGGTGTCGTATCTAGGTGTAAGTTCTCCCATGCCCTACAACAGCATTAATGTTGTCAACCACCTGCTGCTGCATCCTGTCTTGTGCAGATTGGTCACCTCTACCTCTCACTAACAGAAAAGATACATGGCGATGTAAGGTCTGGGTAATGAACGCATTTTCAGCAACAGTGTATGGTGGCTTGCAGGGTATAGATTTCGTCTTGGGATTTATATCCCTGTATGAGATAAAACAGAAAACAGGCACAAATAATTACATATATAATACACAGACAGGATGACTGTGAACTCAGTTATGTGTGAATGCATGCATCCAAATATTTCTAAATCAAATATCAGTAACACTCTATAGCAGTTCTGTAAAATGTGGCATTAAAGATGTATTACAAAAGTATTGCAAGTGTCATCTGCACTGCTGTGGAGGGCAGTCACGTAGAAAATCCAAAACATAATATATTTTTCTTTCTGTGAACACAGGTAAAAATACCAGTCATATAGTATTCTGTGCCATATTTTTTGTAATGCAGACATGGCTATGCCAAAAAAAAAAGAGAAAGGGATAAAGAAAAAAACAATTAAAATAAATAAATGCTTTACAGGGGTCAGTGAAATTCACCTTTTTATGTTAAAATAATGTTATATAAAAATAGCAGGATACTTTAATAATACAACAGTGGAGAAAATAGGCAATTTTCCAAAATGTGTGTTTATTTAGCAGTATTGAGCTCTCTGGTTCCAAACAGTCTCTTCAGTATGATACAAGGATATTAGCTACATGATTACCTTTATATAGCAGGAAGCCAGCCTGTGAGCACTGTGAGTATGCCAATGAGGTGTTAAATCATTAGCATTTCTGAATATCCAATATGAACTAAGTTTTGGGAAAGCAAACATGGTGTAAAGACCTATATGATTACATGCACTTGTCTTAGTACTGCAAGGACAAGCATTAAGAAGTGTTCCCTATGAATGGCTTACAGGTGTCAACGATTACTCTGACTGCAGTAATAATCATGGTTTATCAGTCTCTTCTCTTTGATGTACACTTATTTAGGATGTGTCAGGACAAATAAACTTACCAAAAAGTCTGAAATTAGCATTTCAGTTTTAAACATCCCTGGAATACATGAAAGGAGACATGGAGGACCTCTCTGATTATGTAGCCCAGGTGGGTATGACCCTAGCCCTGAGCAGCATCCTACCATCACCCAGAATGATATCACAGTACAAGAAGAAAATGATTGATTTCAACAACTGGCTAAGTTTCTGGTGTCATTCTAAGGGGATCCAGTATCTGTCTGCCCGGGATGACATGATTGACAGACCTCGATGCTTTTCCAAAGATGGCCTGTATCTGTCACCCCTGGGCTTCCAGATACTGGCCAAGGCTCTTGCCACCCCTATAGTGCCTTTTTAGGCAGTGTTCCAAAGACCAAATTACCACCATAACAGCTACAAACAAATGCAATCTGAGGGTCATTCTGCTCAATCTCAAAATGCACTCGCTCGAAGCACTCCTTAAAATGGAGAACATCAACATTTGTGCTGTAACAGAGAGCTGGTTCAAGGCAGCAGAAAGCACCCCTGCAATACCAGGATATAACTCATTCCACACCTTTCAGCCCCAGAGCTTGGACCAAAGCTCCAAAGATGGTGGTGTTTCCATATTCATAAAGGATGCACACACCTCTAGACTGGTAGCCCAACATAACACATCAGAGATACTTCAGGTGCAGCTAATATTGGGTAAGACAGAGATTCAGGTCATAGCCCTTTATAGGTCTCCAACCATGTCCCAAGACTCACACTCCATGTTCCTAAGCACCCTGGAGAATATTAGGGTTCAACCTAACACTCTCATACTGGACAAATTCAACCACCCCTCCATTAACTGGGAAAACTACTCATGTATCAATACACTTGCCCAACATTTCCTGGAATTCATTAATTCCAATGCCCTTGAACTTGACCAGCTCATTCTTATCCCCACTAGAGGTAGCAACTAACATGAGCAACTGTTGCTCTACACCAATAGTCAAATCCTCCCTGGTTAGATCCGACCACAAACTAATCACCTTGGAAATCCACAGCCCTCTCACTCCACTCCTGCCAAGGTAACCAATATGAAAAACTTCTTCAAAGCTAACTTTGGGCTCCTAAAAATAGAGCTGGCAAATTTCATGGCACCCATGCAAATGAAGAATAGTTGCATGACTGCCGAATCGTACACCAATGCACTGTATGAACATATACACAAATGGATGAATCTCGCCATACCCAATTGAACCAAGACACTCTCCTCCAAAAAAAGGAAGCCAATCTTGTGGTCCCCTGCCATAAACAAACTCTACAACAGAAGGAGGAAACTGATGTGGAATAAGGTGAAGTCCCAAGAATGGAAAACCTCCCTTATCAGCCTCAACAAAAAGTTGAGATCCTTCATCAAATCCTGTAAAGCTAGCTATGAAAACAGAATTGCAGCAGATAGTAAAGACAACCACAAGGCCTTCTATAGTTATGTAAAGAATCTCCATGGCAATACCCAGATTTGCTCTGAGCTACTGCGCAATAGTACCTCCTATACTGAGCCAACTGATATTGCCAATATATTAGCCGACAGATTCAGTGCCAACTTTACCCCTCTTCCCCCAAAGGAACAATCACAATACCAGTAGTTTGCCAGGCACCCAGTATTACTGCTGCACAGGTTAAAACAGATCTGTCCAAGGCCATGAATACAGCTTCTATGGGACCTGACAATATCCCTGGCTGTGTTCTACATGAACTACAGAGTGAACTGGCACATCACCTGTGTGCCCTGTTCATTCACAGTGTCACCTCAGGCTTTGTCCCTACCAATGGGCGTACTCCTACAGTCATCCCTCTCCATAAAGGAGGAGTGACTACAGACCTTGGGAACTATTGCCCCATTAGCCTGACAAGTCTGATATGCAAAGCTATGGAATACATCATCATGGACCTAATAAACAAGGATATAGGGAATCTCCAAACTCTGGATCCCACACAGTTTGGGTTTCTGAAGGGTCGATCATGCCTGCTCAACTTGGTTGGCTTCTTTGAGTCAGTCACCAGAGCTGTGGATGAAGGCAAGGTGGTTCATACAGCCTACCTTGATCATGCCAAGGCCTTTGATACCATTCCCCACTCAGAAATCATAAAAAAACTCATTAAGCTAGGCATCAACCCCTATATCACTAGATGGGTTGCAAACTGGCTCACAGATAGAACCCACAGTGTGAATGTAGCAGACTCCAAGTCAGAGTCAGATTGCCAACCAGTCATGATTGGAGTCCCACAGGAATCGGTCCTGGGTCCTCTCCTGTTTGGTATCTACTTCTCAGAAGTCCAGGCCAACACAAAGGGACTCTGGTTGACAAAGTTTGCAGATGATTGCAAGTTGGGAGCCATTATTAACTCCCCAAGTGATGTTGACACCCTACAGAAAGGCCTCACTGAGATAAATGACTGGTGTCAGAACCATGGCCTTAAGTTCAATGCTAAAAAAAGTGTCGTCATCCCCTTTGGGAAAAACCCAATTCCCATGAATTACCACATTGATTGTAGTCCACTGAACATAGAAGGCATTATAAGAGATCTGGGAACACAGGTTGACAGCAACCTTTCTTTTGACCACCACATTACCACTGTGGTCAGAAAGTCCTTTTATGTGGCACATCTCATTACTAAGGGTTTTGCATCCAGGAAGAAAGAGGTCATTGTCTCCCTCTACTCTTCCCTCATTAGGCCAATCAAATGCCCCAATTGGCATGTACCTCACTAGACACCTGCAACAAATGGAGAAGTTGCAAAGTACCTCACAAAGGGGATCCTAGGTCTTAAACACTTGTCCTATATGGACAGTCTCAAAACACCTCCAACTATTCTCTGTCTTATATCACCTACTTAGAGGCGATCTCTGCTTCACTTACAAAGCCATGTCTGACCCAGCTCTGTTAGAAATGCTACATCTAAAGAAATCCCAATCCCTTCACACCACATGCTCCAGAGATCTCAACTTCATTACCACAATCAACAGAACGTGCTGGAGGGGCAGGTTCATAACCCAGAGACTGCCAATGATATGGAATAGACTTCCCATACATGTCAAACAGAGCACCTCACTGGCCCTCTTCAAGAGAAATCTTGATGAGTGGATGGGAAATAGAAAATTCACCCCGGGGTTCACTCCAGTGGCTCTACTTGACAGAGGTACAGGGAACTAAGGTCAGGTGGCACAGTGCCAGGTTAATCGTATGGGATAGGCTTGTAAAGGCTCCAGGCCCATTAGCCTAGTACATGCATATGAACATATGAACCTATTTCTAAAATTCAGATGCTTTCTTTAATGACCACATTTACTGCCTCTTGCTAAGAAATCTTGTTCATATCCAAAGGAGTACTTTAAGCATTAATATAGTTAGTATATACAATAAAGCAGATATAGAATTGCACTTAAGAAAGCAGAGACATGGGAATGAGCCACCATAAAGAAAGAGAGGACTACACTTGCAGTGTTTGCAGTCTTTGTTTAATATTGCTTGAGTGCATGGATATCCTAACTGTTGGCAATACCACAATCATCCAGACATTTACTGTCAAATAAGAAAGGACAATTTTCATAACTTATTACTGTTGCACTTTCAATGTGACTTGATAGAGTGTCACATTCTCAGTACATTTAAATACTTTTTTCCTTGCTCATATATGTCCTTGATGGTGCAACTATGGGGAATACTCTTAAATGATTGTTCTTATTACCCTTGTTTAAGTGTTCAAATCCATACAAGTTCCTTTTGTAAGATAACAAAGTTGCATAAACATCTGAAATGTACATTTAAAGTATTTGATCACCAATTTTCATTTGGCACTGTACTCCATTGGCTGGAGGCGGTCAATAAAATTAAATGGCATTTCACTGCCCAAGGTAAAAACTGACAAATTTTATTTGGACTGTCACCAATAGTACAATGAGGATTGGCATTGTTGCACTTTCCTCAGCAGTCTAGATAGTAGTGAGTGAAAAAAATGTAAGTTGACACACTCCTATCTCTGCGATATAATGTGTAAATGTATCAAGCTTAAAGAAATGGTACAGATTATGTAGGGTTTGAAAGCTATTCACAGATAATTTTACTGAGGGAGGTCATAATAAATCTTGCTACTCATTTTGGCATATGAATGTGTTGATGTAGGAAACTCAAATAAGGTCAGTATTGACTAAAAGTGACAGACAGACATATAAGTCATTTGAAATTGATATAGTTAGCATATGCAATAAAGCAGATTGAAAGCTTATATGCTTATGTATATTTAATTTTTATTTTGTATCTTGGATTTGTACTTTATTGGAGCTTTTCTCCCTGGGCCTCCACTGAAAAAGGATCTGTGTCCAGTTGGACGTTCCCAGTTAACAAATGTAAAATAAAATAAAATAAAATAAAATAAAATAAATAAATAAAAATAAATTATGCCAATATTAATTGTGTGTGCTATGTGAACAATGAAAGCATTTCTGCTGTTCCTGTGCCCTTTTCCATTCACATGGCATTAGCTAAAGTTCTGATATTGTAACACATACATGATAGTACTGATATAGCAAGGAGATGTTAGAAAGCAGAATTTAACAGTGCAGTGCAGTATTAGATGTGCTCATTGTTAGATATACACTGTGATTCATCTCATGTGTCTTCAAGTTGCTATTCCCGCAAAGTTGTTTAAATGCTTCTTGGCAGAACAAAATTAACTTTGATAGTTTAAGGTAAAAACTGAACAATTTATTTCAGGTTGCCTTATGTAGTACAAACCAGCCCAGTAGCATTGTATGGACAGCTGCACTCTGCATAGTACTCAGTGAAGACACTATACTGCATCTGTCAGATAGCTTTTACTGTAGCACAAGGTGTAGGTGCAGTGAGCTTAGAGAAAACACTTCAGTTGATGCATGGTTTAAATCTACTTGACTGATACTTTTTCCAGTGGGTGGTCTGAATACATATTTAATAACATTTCTGATACTATTGTGCTGTTGTTTAAAAGCAACTCTTGTCAGCATTGCTAACAATATGTGAGCTTTTCTCTGTCCACTTTCACATTGTTTGTTTTTAATTACAAATCTGCTAATGTGTTCTACAAAGTACAATTTTGATGTTGCAATGACAACTGAGAAGGATGAATGTGTCACTTATTCCTCTGGTCATTAGTACATATACCCACTGATTGTATTTAATTTACTGTCAGATTTTTTTCTCTAGCATATCTTTTTGATAATGGCTTTTCCATTTGCTCCCTGCTCAGCAGGGTGCAAAAAGGGGTCACCGCCTAAAGAAGAAAGTGAAACATTTAATTTAGACTGCCTTACGTAGAGAAGTATGCCTGGTTTTGTTGCCTGGCCTTCAGCAATATGGATAGTACTTATTGCAGAAAATGGACCTGACTTATATCCAGTTCTGTGGCACAAGGTATAACTATATTGAATTGAGAGAAATAAAGCACTCAAAGCATTGTTCAAATCTTGTTTACAGATCACATTGTGATTATTTGCAATATGTAATGTTGTTAATTTTTGTCATTTTAATTTGCATTTGCTCTCCATTTGGTGGTGTGCAAACATACTTTCCTATTTAAGGAAAAAAAAGTGAAACATTAAGTTTAGGCTTCCTTATGTAGTGCAAACTTGCCTGGCAATGGTGTGCTTTCCTCAGCCCTCTGGACAGTAGTACTTGGTGAAGAAAATCAACCTCTCATATACTTACCTCTGTGGCACAAGGTGTAAGTGTCTTGTTTTTAGATAAATAATGCAGTGTATTAAGGGTTTGAATCCAGCTAAAAGTTACTTTTACATAGGGTGCAAGAATCCCATTTGTCACAACATTTTGATTAGGACTGTAACACTAAATTAAAATGATATTGTTAAACATATTTCATGCAAGCAATGTATCAGTGATGCTTGGATAACTAAACTTTTCTATTAGGCATAATATCATTAATGGTTCACACATAACCTCAAGCTAATGTGTGTCTTTTGTCTTAAACTTGACAATGATGGTATTTAATATAAAATTCACTAGCATATATATGATGGAGCACAATACTTTTGTTATAATCTTCATGACTCATCACATATCCAAACTAAGATTTTAGGACAATTATATTTCATGTCGTAACTGTATCCATCTAAAATATATTTACAAACAGAAATTATTGCAATGCATTCCAAAGACCAATTAAAATCATACACATACAGGTCTCTTTGAAGTGCATTTCCATTCATTTGCAAATTAGTATAATTCTAATCTCTATGTTTGAAAGGTAGCTCTCCTTTAGCAGTGTCAATAAATAAGCTAAGCTTCAATTTTTGCATTCTTTATCCCATGGGTTAAATTCTGAAAATATTTTAACACTGTGTAAGTCCCAAAATTGGACTATGTCACATTTCATCCTCTTTCTCCTTCCAAACTACAAGGATTAAAAGCCACACCATTCATCATTCCAGTCTTGAACATTGGAACATGTGTCAATAGCTTGAACATTATACATGTCAAAGCTCAATGCCATGTTTCACACCTTTACTACTATGTGATGTATGTAATGTGAATGTGTCTACCAAGCAGTACATCTGCTTTCAATTTGCCCACAGCCAGCTACTCTGAGATCTGAATTAGGCACCAATTGAGGCATATTTAGTTACCTTGACTTTTGCAGGCATGGCTGGTGATGGAGATAATTGTGACACCTGTACCCTGGCCCAGCAATGAAGGAGCCTCAATCCTCACCACTAACACCAGTGAGGGGCATCTCATATAGGAGGAAAGGATAACAAATACACACAGTAAAGTGCAATTTCCCTTAAGAGCACACAGAGATCACAGTCAGTCCAGGGCTGGTCGCTCCCTTGCTCTCTAGGTCCCCAAAAAGACTCCTCACTGGCACAGCTATAGGGTCCAGATCTCAGCCTAGTGGGCAACTAAAACCTCCAGCAGCCTCTCTGTCCAACCATTGCTTTGTGTCCCTGCCCAAGTAGCTGAAACAGACACACACACACACACACACACACACACACACACACACACACACACACACACACACTTTGAGAAGAGTTTATACAACCACACAGACACTCCTGGGGAAGCCAGTTGTGCCCCTTTTTCCCAGACAATACAGTAGTACCAGATGCCACCACCCACTAATATGCATCAGCTACTAAAGGCCCTTAAAAGGGTGTCCAATTATTACTGTGCAATATTATTATCCAATTGGTAGTATAGCCCAGGGCTAAAGGTATTGAAGTGGCTTTGTACAATCTTACCAAAGGCATGCAAGTACTCTATAAAGAGCTTAAATTATCTCTACAAAAAACAGCCACAGTTGAAAGGGTTTAAAAATATTTAATAACAAATAGTCAAAACACAAGACAATACTTTTTACTACACAGTGCTAGTCAAAAGTTCAGAAATCACAGAGAAATACTTAAAATAATTAATAGTACAGTTCTGACATCACAGAAAAACATAGTCTAATCTTTCTAGTTTCTGGCTATTTCTAAGAGAAAAACACAAGTCTAAGATAAACTTACATATAGAGCAAGACAGTGCTGATGAGTTAGATGGTCAAGACAAAAATGCTTAATGCTCTCTGATTCTCTCTGTTTTTAAAATCACATTCCTGGTTCACATCACATCATTCTTCACACATCCCTGGGTTCCCAGGCTAACAGAAACTACATTTACATTCCTCACCTCTGGGCAGAAACCAGATCAATAAAGGACATTTATGCATGCAAATTCTGGTCATTAACTCTGGCCTTAAAACAATAGGCAGGATGCCTCACTCTAGACTTACTGACTCTGAGTTTTAACATCAAAGGGTCACAACATGCTTTACTTGGTCAGTAGACTGCACTGTTGACACATTTTTTCAGTTCCACATGTAACACTATTTTTACCATTTAAGACAACAAGCCTGTGGTTTACATCAATATTACAGATGACAGAATTATCTACAAAATTCTATCTGGCTAGGCTGGCAGCCTTCACCTATCTTCACCCAATCTTCACAATAATGATACTAAATTTAGAGCACAAATGCAGGGTGTTGATGAGTTCAGGATATTTGTGGCACTCCTTATGAAGCACTACATCTGTAGGCTGCTGTAGGGGGATTATACTGGTATTCCATACATTGGGGAATAATGTTGTCACCACTATAGTGACTATGGGAAGTGGAAGCAGGACTTCCTAAGTTGATGGGAGGCTGAATTTAGGTCTGTGAACACCCTTCAGTTGTGAAAGTATACTGATCCGTCACCTGTCTATGATATGGTGTTAATGATCTAGCCAGCCAATGCAGGTACTCATTATGTTTTCACATATATACAGAGGAAATACATGCAAACTGTGAGGTGCACCAGGAGAGATTAACTCACCTCAGCAAATTAAGTATGACTTGGGTCCAAATTCAAGACAAGTTTCATTTAATTCCCTCAAGCACAGCATCTTGAGCAGACATACCTCAAACTTCATCCCAAGCATGTATACCTTCTCCTATAACTCTTGCTGCTTGCATTAGGCAAAGAAAACAGCAACTTAACTGCATGTGGGTCCATTTTATTACTGGATAAGTATTTATAAAATATTAACAGCAATAATATGTTGGAAGAATCAAATTATGGTAATTGCAATTATTACATTTGAATGCATATTTCCCATCTGTCATAGGAAGATATAGGCTGCTCTTTGTTATATCATAGCAGTCAGATTTGCTTATTTTATGACACATAAATACCTTTCTATCATATATGGATGTGGCAAAGATTTATAATAGTAAAATATAATTGTTTATGTATTTTCAAACAAAATTTATTGAAAAAATACAGTATGGTGACATGCCATATATATCTAATTATCTATTCTTTTGTCTCCCCCCACCTTTTCTCTCTCTCTCTCTCTCTTAATTTATGTTGGGGGTTATAATTTATGAACAATCTGATGTTTGCATACCTTGCTGCTGTAAAATAAATCAACAACACAGAGAGGTAGACTAATCACTGCAGCTTGGCCTGTCAAACCTCCACGGATGGCAGCACAAACATTCAGCACTTGAAGTTCATAACCTGTCAAAGTTTACTCCACAGCCCCTGCACTACCTGCTTCATCAATGTCAGATAGGTCTGCCCTGACTGCTGGTGCAGTGGTACCCTCCAGGAGCAGTAGTAGTGGCGGTGGCAATTTTGTCATCTGGCAGGAGCTGGCAGGGCTAGTGGATGATATATTTGAGATGGGTATCTGCTAAGTTCCTGTATCACATTGCAAAGACACATCCAGCTCTGACCCAGGGAACTGCTGCAGGAGACAGTGATGATAGTTTTGAGGGTGAGGACTAGATTCTCACTGTTCTCCAGCTGGATGTGGGTGTAGCTCTGATGTCCCATTCCTATCCCCAATCATGGTGTCCCCCACCCATCACCATCTCTGTCTGTGTGCATGTCCTATATGTCTAAACATACTTCCTATGCTAGCCTACCCACCTAGCCCTATCATTCCTAAGTACCTTCCACAGCTTTCCTCTCTCCAAAAAAAAAAATGAACACCTGTTCCACACAACAAATTATGCTGTATAACTCTCCACTTCCCATACGTGTCATCTTGATACACTTGATTTAGTCTAATTGTCCATGCAAATTTTTGTTGTGACCCATCACGGGTGTGATATTGCATAGTCATGAAATTATGTCTTCAATTGTACATTTATACTGTGAAGAAGTGGATAGCTATGGTGCTCTCTCAAGACCCTCCTGCAAATTCCTGTGTTCTTTACCCTGTGTCCCATCATCTGCTTGCCAACCCCATTTTCACCATTGTCCTCTTCACCCCTTTTTTCACACATTTACTCTGGTCACAAAATAGATTCACACACAACACACATGGCCAGAAATGTCCCATGGAAAAGCCTTAAGTTTATGTCCTTGACATTTGAGCAAAGGTTGGTATTGGGCAGCAATACAGAATGATTGTCAACAGCATTTCACTTCTTATGGCAAAAGCTGAAGATTTCAGTTTAATCTATAGTGGTATGGTTACTTTTGCGCAAATGAGAACATATACACCATGCTATTTGTATACAGAGTACAAGCAAACTAAATGTAGTACTGTCATAAAGTTAATGGAACATTTTGTAGGCTGCTGGATGTAGTTAATTAGGAGGTTCTATGTGGCATGCTGAGCTAATTACCTTGTTTGTAGCCTGATAATTTTACATAGTATCATTGGTTTGATTACAGCTGTGTGCCAACTTAGTAATTCATGAGATTTCCTATTCCTATCATATATTTAACTGCAAACATTTGTATTTCTCTCCATATACAAAATTTACTAAACATATCTTTTAAATAGTGCAGCAAGACATCATTTGCAAAACCACTGCAGCTCCAACAGGAGACCTATTAAGTCAAGCTTATCCTGCTTATGTGTTGATGTTTATTGCACTCTCCTACTCCTTATTTGTACCTATAACAAGCACTTTATTCTACAGAGCATGACAGATTAATGATGATTTAAGAAGCAAGAGAAACACACCATACAGATGTTCCTACATGTCCCCTAAAACATACTGTTGGTATTCCTATTTGCATCTGTCTCTATCCCTCTGTCTGTTTACCCCTTCTGCTTCAGTAAGTTGTCACTGTGCTTCAACTGTGTT
This sequence comes from Protopterus annectens, assembly GCF_019279795.1. Lineage (NCBI taxonomy): Eukaryota > Metazoa > Chordata > Ceratodontiformes > Protopteridae > Protopterus > Protopterus annectens. Next base: position 139,596,439 of record NC_056728.1, read on the forward strand.
ATTTAAATGATGTGAAGTAATAATTCCTTTGTGGTGTAATGAGGTAATTATCACATGTATAGACAGATTTGTGACTAATTTCAGGGGGTCTAATCCAGCCATTAGTCAAATAGTACTAACTATTCCTGGTACACTATTTTATGTATATCGGTTTGCTACATATTGTTATGAGCCATCGTTGTCCTTTTTCTGTTACTTTGTCCCTGTCTCCATCTCACCCTTTTCATGTAGCTTCTACCTTTTGTATCATTGTTCTTCCACCTTTGTATCTGCACAATGTCTGGCACCAGACAACAAATGCAGGTAAGACTAATTGGAAGTACACAGCTTATGGCAAGAGCTTGTAATCTTATTGCCTTCATCTGCATTACTCTGATGTCCTTCATGCTATGCTAAGCTATGTTTATTGTATTTAATGTACTTTTCAACAAGCTGAAGAATTGGATGCACAAATTACAGTGGTTAGTAGGGTAATGAAGAGGAATACATACATTCACATTTGCTGAAAACTGCTTTGAAATAATAACTGTCTGAAGTATGACTTCTTACTTGGTGTGCTAAGATAATACTCATGTATAAATGTTCTCCTTGGAATGTTCTATAGGTTGAAATCCAGATGGATGAAAACATGTTTCGGAATGTTTTGACTAGCTCCTGTGGCTGTAAATGTTTGCTACAACTTTACTTAAAACATCATTATCCTGCTGCTATAGTAATCTGCCGGCTCCCTAGTTTGAAGCCTATCATGTATAAATCTTAGCATGAAAGGCATCACAGAGCAACATAGAGTACTGCTAATTCCCATTCTGTTTCCCATTCCAAGTACAAAACCTTAAGATATGATTACACATGCATTAGCACTTTGCCATCAGCAGCACAATTCAGCTTGGTATTGCTGTGCTCAAAGAGTAAAATGTAAAAAAGAAAATCAAATAGTCATTGTTTTAGGTTGCACAATATGTCTTTGTCTATATTACTTTTGCCAACAGATAATCTTGATTTCAGAATGATGCTGACTCAATTCATTTGTTTAATTTGTTTGCTGTAGAGTGTTTACACTTGCAACTGTGTTACAAATTTGGTTAACTTATTCTTGCACAATCCATTAGTGTTATTCTGCAGTGCACTATCCTGTGTATGACTTGCATGTTTATCTTGTCAATGAACATATTGTATGTATGAGACAATACAAGTGTGCAATCATCCTAACATGTAATCACAGGAAAGTTTGATTGATAATCCACTGTCGTACAAGAGCAAATATATATGTCGTCCCATAATGTGAAATGTCCCTCATAGTAACACAATGTATGTTAAGGAAAGTATCTACATTTTGTAGAGAATTATGCAATTACATATGGCAATCATAGTGATGTTAGTTTGTGCTGTGCGCCCATACACGTTTGTTGTACAGCCTGTGATGCACAGTACCATATGTTCCAAGAAGTGTATTTTAAAAAAGTTCAAATGTCGTATTTCACTGCTAATGTCAGTCTTCTCCTGTGGCACTTGCAACTAATATAGTTATCTCTAGATTGTGTAACTAGACAGATAGGAGGTTCAATACCCAACATGAGAAACTTGTGTGTCTGGGATTGTGAAAATGTGTGTAACACTTGGTGCTGTATCCACTTCCTCTGAGAAGGATACATTTAACTCTTCATACAGCTCCCTTATCTCACTTTTTCTTGAAACATCATGTATAAAACACACTGATCAGGTCATCTTGACAAACATGTACTCTCTACCCTTAAGAGTCAGACTTCTCCTGTGGCTTTTGTGACTAATACAGTGCTTTATACATTGTGTAACAAGATAGGTAGGAGATTTGAGGCCTAACATGAGAAGTGTGTGTGTGTGTGTGTGTGTGTGTGTGTGTGTGTGTGTGTGTGTGTGTGTGTGTGTGTGTGAGAGAGAGAGAGAGAGAGAGTGTATAATGCTTGTATCCACTTCCTCTAGGAAGAATACATTGAAATCTTCACACAGCTCTCTTATCCCACTCTTTACTGAAACATCCTATATGAAACCCACTGATGAGGTATTCCTGTCAAAAGTGCACTCTCTACCCTTAAGAGTCAGAATTCTTCTGTCACACTTTTGACTAATACAGTTCTTTGTAGACTGTGTAACTAGACAGGTAGGGGGTATGATGCTAAAGATGAGAAATTTGTGCATGTGTTGTGTGTAATGCTTGCTGCTGTATCCACATCCCCTGTAAAAATGCACTTAGATGTGCACGCAGCTTCCTTATCCCACTTTTTACTGAAACACACTGACGAGGTCATCATGACAAAAATGCACTTTCTCCCCTTACGAATCACACATCTCCTGTGGTGCTTGTGACTATTAGATTGCTCTCTGGATTGTGTAACTGGATAGGTAGGATGTTTGATGCTCAACATGGGAAATTTGTGTATGAATAACACTTGTTGCTGTATCCACGTCCCCTGAAGTGTATGCATTTAAATCTGCACACAGCTCCACTATCCTACCTTTTACTAAAAGACACTGATGAGATGATCACGAAAAAAGTGTACTCCATCCCCATAAAAGTCAGACTTCTCCTGTGGCACTTGCGATTAATGCAGTGCTTTTATTACATTGTGTAACTATATAGGTACGAGGTTAAATGCTCAATATGTGGAACTTATGCATGAGTGGCGGTGTTTACAAGTTAGTTGAGCATGTGCTCAGACAACTTCTACTGTGAATAAACATTTTAAATTGCTAGATGACTCCACCTTCCCCTAATTCCACCTTTCACAATCACAACTTCTTTGCAAGGCATACTGTCTGCATTCTACTAAATACTATTTTCTATACATTACTTAAAGAAACCATAGCTTTTTAGGCCTTACTATGTCCACAACAATAAAAGTGCCATAAATTTAAAAAAAAATCTAATTTATTTAGAGGGAAAGTGATACAAATAGCTGTTAAGGGGAGGAGGACATTTCCATTTTAAAAATATGTGATTTGTGGGGCTAAGCAATAAGAGCAGCAATTACAAAATTGTATTCTCTGCCTACACCCTTTTTAACACACTGATGAAGTAGTTCTTTCTCAAATTAACTATAGCACTTTAAATGTCAAACTTCTCCTGTAATGCTTGGATTACTTACACTATCCTCTAGAATGAGTACATAGATATATAGGAAGTTTGAATACAGCAGTGTTTAACTTCCACAAGTGTGTATGTGACTGCAAAGGAATTCAAGATTGGCTTACACACATTTGCAGAGGTAACTTTTACAACCCTGGGTGGCTGTAAAAGTGATTTTTCCAGAGATATCCTTTGCAATACACTGCTGATGTCATCCCGTCACAGAGATGTTTTATGCCTCACTTGTACTCAGTATTCTCCCATGGCACTGGTTGCTGATAATGCGCTGTCTAGATGGTATAAGCAAATAGGAAGGTGGTTTGAGTCTATCACTGCTCAAATAGTGTGATGTGATTACTGTCTTGTACAGCTAGCCACCTCACAACCACCTTTATGTGCACCTTTACTTATGAAATGGATTTATAGTGGCACAATGTTACAGTAGCAAATCCTAGCATCCCCAGGGAGAGAACTGTTTGGCCCCACAATAATTACATAATGCTACCATAACTACAGTATCTCATGTCTGGAATAGAAATTCTATGTTGCATGGCTCTGATCCCAGCCACTGGGGATGCACAACCCAGTGCATTTGTTTGTGCCGGTCCCAAGCCCAGATAAATGGGGAGGGTTGCGTCAGGTAGGGCATCCAGTGTAAAACTTCACCAAATCATTTCATGCAGACAGCAGTAAATATTTACATATTGGATCAGTCATGGCCAGGGTTAACAATGACTGCCACCAGTACTCTTAGCCAACAGGGTGCTGGTGGAAATTGGGCTACTGTTGGCCGAAGGAGGAGAAGAGGGGGAAGGCATGGCCAAAGGCAGGAAGAGAGGAGAAAGGCTAGGACTGTGGTAGTGAGTGTCTGAACTTTGAATGTTGGCAGTATGGCTGGCATAGGCAGAAAGCTAGCCGATATGATGGACAGAAGGAAGGTTGGTATATTGTGTGTGCAAGAGACCAGATGGAAGGGGAGTAAGGCTAGGTGTATCTGAGGTGGGTTCAGATTGTTTTATCATGGTGTGGATGGGAGGAAAAATGGCATAGGAGTTATCCTGAAGGAACAGTATGCTAAGAGTGTTTTGGAGATGAAAAGAGTGTCGAATAGAGTGATGTTTAAGAAGCTGGAAATTGATGGTGTAATGATGAATGTTGTTAGTGCATATGCTCCACAAGTTGGGTGTGTGATGGATGAGAAGGAAAAATTTTAGAGTGAGTTGGATGAAGCGGTGCTGACTGTACCCAAGAGTGAGAGAGTGGTGATTGGAACAGATTTCAATGGGCATGTTGGTGAAGGGAACAGAGGGGATGAAGAAGTGATGGGTAGGTGTTAAGCAAAGGAATGCAGAAGGTCAGATGGTAGTGGATTTTTGCAAAAAGTATGGACATGGCTGTGGTGAATACATATTTTAACAAGAGGGAGGAGCATAGGATGACATACAACAGTGGAGAAAGATGCACACAGGTGGATTATATCTTATGTAGGAGGGCCAGTTTGAAGGAGATTGGAGACTGTAAAGTTGTGACCAGGGAAAGTGTAGTTAGGCAGCACAGGATGGTGGTTTGTAGGATGATGTTGGTGATCAAGAAGAGGAGGAGGAGTGTAAGGGCAGCACCAAGGATCAAATGGTGGAAATTGAAAAAGGGTAATTGTGAGGTGGAGTTCAGGGAAGAGTTAAGACAGGCACTGGCTGGCAGTGAAGAGTTACCAAATAGCTGGGTAACTACAGCAGAGCTAGTAAGGAAGGCAGCTAGAAAGGTGCTTGGCATGACATCTGGACAGAGGAAGGATGACAAGGAGACATGGTGGTGGAATGAGGAAGTACAGGAGATTATACAGAGATAGAGGTTGACAATGAAGAAGTGGGATCATTAGAGAGATGAAGAAAGTAGACAGGAGTATATGGAGATGAGGTGCATGGCAAAGAGAGAGGTGGCGAAAGCTAAGGATAAGGCATATGAAGAGTTGTATGAAAGGTTGGACACTAAGGAGGGAGAAAAGGACCTGTACCGATTGGCTAGACAGAGAGACTGAGCTAGGAAATATGTGCAGCAGGTAAAGGTGATAAAGGATAATGAGGGAAACATACTCACAAGTGAGGAGAGTGTGATGAGCAGATGGAAAGGGTACTTTGAGGGGTTGATGAATGGGAATGAGAGGGAGAGAAGGTTGGATGATGTGGGATAGTGAATAATGAAGTGCAATGGATTAGCAAGGAGGACGTAAGGATAGCTATGAAGAGGATGAAGAATGGAAAGGCCAGATGACATACCTCTGGAAGCAGTGAGATGTTTAGGTGAAATGGCAGTGGAGTTTCTAACCAGATTGTTTAATGAAATCTTGGAAAGTGAGAGGATGCCTGCGGAATGGAGGAAAAAGTGCTTTGGTACCAATTTTTAAGAATAAGGGTGATGTGCAGAGCTGTAGTAACTACAGAGGGATTAAATTGATCAGTCACAGCATGAAGTTATGTGAAAGAGTAGCGGAAGCTAGGTTAAGAAGGGGTGTGATGATTAGTGATCAGCAGTATAGTTTCATGCCGGGAAAGAGCACTACAGATGCGATGTTTTCTCTGAGAGTGTTGATGAAGAAGTACAGAGAAGGTCAGAAAAAATGCATTGTGTTTTTGTAGACTTAGAGAAAGCATATGACAGGGTGTCTAGAGAGGAGTTGTGGTATTGTATGAGGAAGTCAGGAGTGTCAGAGAAGTATGTAAGAGTGGTACAGGATATGTACGAGGGTAGTGTGACAGCGGTGAGGTCTGCGGTGAAAGTGATGGATGCGTTTAAGGTGGAGGTGGGATTACATCAAGGATCAGCACTGAGCCTTTTCTTATTTGCAATGGTGATGGACAGGTTGACAGATGAGATCAGACAGGAGTCCCCGTGGACTATGATGTTTGCAGATGACATTGTGATCTGTAGTGAGAATAGAGAACAGGTGGAGGAGACCCTGAAGAGATGGAGATATGCTCTAGAGAGAAGAGGAATGAAGTTCAGCAGGACTAAGACAGAATATATGTGTGTGAATGAGAGGGAGGATAGAGGAATGGTGAGGATGCAAGGAGTAGAGGTGGTGAAGGTGGATGAGTTTAAATACTTGGGATCAATAGTTCAGAGTAATGGTGAGTGTGGAAGAGAGGTGAAGAAGGGAGTACAGGCAGGATGGAATGGGTGGAGTAGAGTGTCAGGAGTGATTTGTGACAGACGAGTACCAGTAAGAGTGAAAGGGAAGGTCTACAAGAGGGTAGTGAGACCAGCTATGTTATATGGGTTGGAGACAGTGGCATGGACAAAAAGGCAGGAGTTAGAGCTGAATGTGGCAGAGTTAAAGATGTTAAGATTTGCACTGGGTGTGACAAGGGTGGACAGGATTAGGAATAAATATATTAGAGGGTCAGCCCAGGTTGGAAGGTTTGGAGACAAAGCCAGAGAGGCAAGATTACATTGGTTTGGACATGTGCTGATGAGGGATGCTGAGTATATTGGGAAAAAGATGCTAAGGATGAAGCTACCAGGTAACAGGAAAAGAGGAAGGCCTAAGATAAGGTTTATGGATGTGGTGAGAGAGGACATGCAGATGGGTGGTGTGACAGAGCAAGATACAGAGGACAGGAAGAAACGGAAACAGATGATCCACTGTGGAAACCCCTAACAGGAACAGCCGAAAAAAGATGATGATGATGGCTCTGATACTCTGCTTTGTACATCGTGTAGCTACATATGTAGAATGTTTGAGGCCAGCTGTTATTGGATATTTCATCCTCATGTTGTGTATACTACTCTTCAAATACATGTATGATGTGCAGCTGTACAGTATTACTGTGCATTTTGACCAATCTGTACCCTAAACTTCCAGCTAATAAACAGTGGTGATGTCATCCATCTTTATGTGCACTGTCAAAGTTGTAACTCAACATGTTGTGTGGCTCTTGCGATTTAGGCACTAACCTTTAGCTTGTGATCTTGGGTAGTTTAAATCCAGTCATTACTGCTCAGACTATGTCTTGTAAGTCTTACTGTGACTGTACATGTCACTAACACTGTTGTCAAACACATCTGTTGTGTTCACATAAAGATGTTGATTATTCTTACAAAAAGCTCTGATAATTTCTCACATAGCAATGCTTTTATTCAGAGTAATGATGACATGTGATTACATTTTCCTTACATAACATATGTAGGAAACATTATCCTTTGGCATGAGGGAATGAGATGGCATTCTGTATGTTGACTTAGTACAGTAATTAAAGGCATACATGTCCCTTGCAGGAATAACATGATGTAATAATACCTTCACATACCAACATTTTTCACAGCTGTGGTGACAGTTCTACTGTGGTGCATTCATCCTGTACAATGACAATATCATGCATTTTATGCTGTCAAATGCTCATCTGTTTACCATTCACATTCAGTGCCTGTTAGCATTGTGTGGCTTAATACTGTAAAGAATGAACAGCATTCACCATAGACAGAATGTGTCCATTTACAGTGGGAGAGGCCTCAACATCCCTTTTACCTCAAACAGATTGTTTACAACGCATACATCTGATGTAATAATTTAGCGTAGGTGGAGTGTCACAGCTGTGTTAATACTTCCACTGTGGTGTTCAAGATTCATCAATATGTCATTAGTTGGTAGGCCACATAGCTTTCTGTTCTGTTCAATTCCTGAAAGGGCAACATTATAAATGAATGTACTGATGTCACATAAACACTAATGTATCCAGTTGTTCTTATCCATGTTCAGTTGGATATTGTTATATCATCACAGGTTGTGATTTGCATGGCAGTGAAATGGTTATTTGTGGTGCATCATGGTATGACTGCCCCTGTGGCACATGCATTGAGTCCTGGCTTACATAGCATACCTACACAGATGGAAACAGCTTCATTGTTAAAGAAGCATTGATATTATACTGTTTGCTGTTGTGTGGAGAGTAACATGTGTAACTCCTTTCCAGCATTCTGAATAAATCTGATTGTTCGTATTATATTCATAACTCCTTTCTTAATACACACATTCAATTCAGTTATTTGTGACAGCCTCCACTGGTATCTAATATGGCACATACAGAAGTCTGGATACAGCTTAGTATAACAGGCAGGGGTTTGAATCTGGTAACATCTGGCTGTCAGACAAATGTGGTAGACAGCAGTGGCTTAAACACAGACAATAGTTATAGCACCCTCAAACTGCTGAGGGAGTACTTTAAAGATTGCGCAATATAAATAGCATGTGAAAAGGTAGGGTCAAAAATAGTCCATATCGTAGATATATGATAAATGTGGTTACATTTATAACCAGTGGCTAACATAAGCTTTCGATACAGGTTTATTTTGTAAAGAATTGATAAGAATCTTTGCAATAATTCAAGTCTTGTAAGACAGAAAGCATTATATGTTAATTTAGACTTGTTAATATAGTATAATTGACTCATTATAGATAAATGAACTTTGGATAGGTGCATATTGGTTCTTATATGATCAGGTGACATTGTATTTAGTGAAAACAAATCCCAGATTAAGAGATATTTTAAGAGGGGGGATTGTGATAGGTCTGTCATTTTATTGTTCAATAAAATGTTGGGGTTATGGTTGAATGTTTGTAATAATTCATAACACTCTTATGGATTTAAACAGTTTATTAATTTTTGAAAGGAAAATATATTAAGATAAAAATGTGAATATTAACATTTTTAATAGTCACAGGGTTCCAAAACGGGAGAGAGACTGAGGATTATATTTGTATGATTTGAAACAAACCCAGGAAAGGAACCAGTATTTTTTTAAATGTGCATTTAAGGTAAACCATAACCTTTGTGTGTTTAAAATTAAATAATATAAAGAATACTCTGGTAGACCCATGTGACTATGATGTCTAGGAATGATTGTTTTTATAACTAATTCTCACTGATTTAGGAACCCATCTAAACTTTGCTAGGGCAGATTCAATTTAGTTAAAAAAATTAAGGTTACAGCTTGAGTAGATGATCTAAGATAAAAAGAATTTCAGTAAAATATTCATTCTAACAGTTCTGATTTTGGAAAAGAATGGAAACTTCATTTGAAACCATCTTTGTAGATTTTTTTGTCTATTTAATCACATTTTGTTAAATAATAAAGTTGAGAGTTTTGTTTGGTATTTTGAGGGAAAGTGACACCAAGGTAGACACATAATTGTATTAATTTTATGCCTTTTAGAATAGCAATATTTGTAATGTAATAATTAGGCAGGATTGGAAAAAGAGAGGATTTATCTAGGTTTAATTTATAATTAGAATATTTAGAAAAAGTACAAATAATGTCTATTGCATTTACAGCTTTTACTCTACTTGGATCAAGTTTGAGTCATTGTTCAGTAATGCAATGTCGCAAATTCTGAAATTTTTCTGTTTTTAGCTTGAACCCTGACTTTTCAGTGGTCTGAACCACTAATTTTAGCCTCTTATTATGTGTCCTTTTAAAAGTCCCAAACTCTAAAATATCATCCATCATGACCATTGTTTCTTAATGGATTTTGAAAAGTGTATTTGTTTCATGCTGAAAGATTTCAGGTGTTGAGAGAGTTCCAAAAGTTAGCATTTTAAAACAAAACCTTCCTGCTATTATAACAAATGTGGTTAGATTTTTTGTCCAAGGGGTGCTTGCTAAAGCCCACTTGATGCATTTAATGTGGAGAGCATCTTTGCCCCCACTTAGCTTGGGTGCTATATCTTCCAAAATAGGATAAAATAGGATAAACCTTTTCTTTTTGATTGTATCATGTAGGCATTTCAGATCAGAACATGTTTTTGCTTTACAAAAAAACACACACAAATATAGAGCATCAGCAGTTTCAAAGAACTTTAATAATGCCACCAACCCATGTAGTACCTCAGCCTTTCACCTTCATGGATGCAATACGAATCAAAAGCTCATCATTTGTACCAGGTGAACCCCTGCACAATTACAGCTCAATTAACTCACAAATAACATTTTAAAGTGCCAAGTGTAGAATACAAAAACATAATACAAAATCACTGACAACATACAAATAAAACATTCTTATACGATAAATACATGAAGATGTAACATGCACTGAAATAACGTATATAATTAAGTTAAATTAATATTGACTTCTAAACTAAGACCCCTAGGATGAAGTGTACCAAAATTCAGAATCAGCGTACTCTCTAATTCATTCAGTGTTTTACTCATATCCCCTCCCCTATGTGAAACTGGCTTTGTTAGTATACTAAAGAAAAATGATCCATCTCTTCCACCATGTGTGTCATTAAAATGTTCAGGACTCCTCATGTTTCCATTATGAATATCCTCCAAATGCTCCATGATTCTAACTTTCACAGCCCTTTTGGTTTGTCCTATGTACCATTTAGTTTCATTACATCCACATCCCACTATGTAAATCACCCCACAAGATTTACATGTGAATCTACCTTTAGAAATTAATTAATGCCCATTAATACTTGAACCAGAGATATTTCTTATCCTACTACACACCTTGCAGTGTCCTAAAGCAAACAAACCTGCTGTCTCTTGTGAAATATTAAACAATGCCGTGTTTAAAAGCTCTTTCATGTTTAAATATCTGCTGTATGAAAATCTCACGACATTGGGGAATAAACTCCACACTGCTTCATCCATAAAAACAATGTGCCAGAGCTCCAAAAACAACTTTCTCATTACTTCAGAAAACATGGATTATCTGGGCACAAAATATAAACCCTTCCTATCATGAACAGGGACCATATCATTCCTATCACATTCCTATTACTTCTTACATTGTCCAAACCACCAACTATACTTGTCTTATTAAACCTAGTTCTATTTTCAACAAGACATTTCAAGACATTGTTTAAAACGTCTTTATAACCACTTTCCAACAAACTCCTTTTCATTTCCAACAAAAACTCAATTTTGTACCTTTCTTCTGAAGTATTATGGGCAATGCATTTAAATTCACCATAAGGACATATTGTCAGCAAGCAAAAAATTATTAACTGCAGTAGGTTTTTTAAGTGGTCTGTATTAGATGTTAAATAGACTATCTATATAAAATCTAAAATCAAGAAATGAATTGAAGAACCTCCAACTATCATACAGAACTTTAAGCCATGATGATTTTTGTTCAACTCAACCAAGAACTGACCAAAATCTGTTGGGTGCTCCTTACAAATAAAAAAACAAATCATCAGTATAATATTTATATAAAAATCACATGATTTTTGTAAGAGTCAGTACCATAAATAAATCTCTTCTCAAAAAACCCATATAAATGATAGCATATGTTGGTGAATACAGGGCACTCATTGCAGTTCCTTTCTTCTGAAGAAAGACTTCATTATTAAACTTAAAATTATTGTGCGTTAAACAAAACTCAAGCAGCCTGATGACAAAAGCTGTATGGGGGCCTTCACCCATCATGTCCCAAATAGCATCCAAACCCCACTTAAGCTGAATGTTCATATATAATGAGCTAACATCCACTGCAACCCAATAAAAATCATTTTGTCATTTAATCATACTGACAACTTCACATAGATTTTGAGTACTAGTAATATGCGCCTGGATTTTTTTCAAAAACTGTTTAAACAGATAATCCAAAAACATCCCAACATTCTGTACAAAAGAATCAACTCCAGAAAAAAATAGACCTCCCATGGGAATCCAGGAGGTCCTTATGCAGTTTTTGGATAGTATAAAAGATAGAATCCCAGGGTTTAGAGATGTAGAGTTTCTTAACATCTTTATTTGAAAAATAGCCCAGTCTCTCGCCCCTCTCCTGCAGTTCAAGAAACTCACTATTAAATTCAGTAATAGGATACTGAGTGAATTTAACATAACTATCCTCATCTAATAGCAGCTTGTAAACCATGCAATTGTATTGATCCTTGGACATGATGACCCAGTTTGCCCCCTTTATTGGCCTGCTTAAACACACATTTATCTAACTCACCCCTCAGCTCATTCAAGGCTTTCTATTCAGATCTATCTAAATTGTACTGTTTACAAGACTTTATAAACTTACCATGTTCAAATTCAATTCTTTTACCCATGATTTGCTCAAACAAACATACTGCAGAAGACAATTCAGGTGGTGCAAAGTTACTACATGTGGGCAATGGAGGAATATTGATTTTACCATAACCTGTACTGTACCCTGTATTATGACATATAACAGCTTCATCAATGTTTCTTTATCAAAAAAATCACATTCATAAATAGTCATGCCCAATAAATGGTCAACATCTTCCTCAATGTCAGTTTTCACATTGTTATTAACATCATTTCTTTTTTTATTAACGTAAACTATTAAATGTAACTTTTTGCAAAATTTCTTAAATTCCAACAATACATCTAATGTGGGGATCTTAGTGGGGAAGAACCTCATGCCCCTCCTTAGAAGTCGAACAGCTGCATCAGAAAGTTCAGTATTAGATAGGTTTACAATTTTAATACTATCACAGTTATTTACAGAATGGTTATAGTCCTGAATAATAGAATTAATGTCCACATTTGGTGTAAACACTTCAGATACTTGTGTATCAAAAACTGTGCTGTTGTTGAAACTCAGACAAGCAACTATGTCTTCCTCCATTTGCTTCAATTTATTTGGCCCCACACTTGATTCCGTTGAGAAAAAATACCTTTACTTCCACTTTAGACTGGCTTGAGGAGTCTGATAATGTCTCACTATCAATATTTAAAAAAAACTGCTCTTTTTAGATGTTTTTGCTTTGTCATTTTTCTTTTTTATTGGCACTGTTGGAATATATCAGTCTGTCAGTTCTGTTAACCATTTTATGAGCACAATGAACTGCAATTGATTTAATTCAACCTCTACCTAAGAAAAGGAGGGAACAGTACTCCCTGTAATGCATTGAGGGCATATGCAACTGTATCAGGTTTCAAGTGAGCCTATATTGGCTCAAACTTCAACATCACTAAACATATCTATATTTCTTTCAACAGTTCTGACAATTAACACAATATGCATGTAGTGTCTCTACTCAGCAGATTTTGCAAATAAAGACCCAATAGCACCTAGTTCAAAAATTCATATTTGTGCCTTTTCTACTTAGTCATGGCTAGGAACCTCTCTGATATTTGAGCTATCTGCCTGGGATGTGCTTTTCCATGTCTGCCTTGACCAAATGTGGATGTGATGCTCCTAAATGTATCATGTGACATTAAATATATTTCTGCCTCACTGTCCATCTTAAATCTAACTGAAGTGCCATGAACTGGAAGTCTCACGTGATATTCTTCATATGGGTCTGAATGTTTAGTCACACAGCCCCCATTCAAAAAAGTTTCCTATGCATTTTTCACTATTAGACTCAAATAACAATAAAATATTCCAATTTATTACATTTTGGTACCTTTTGCTTTACTCCGAACACTGGTCTAACTCATTATACACTCCGTTGCATCTAGTGTACTTTTTTGCTTGTAATAATTTTTATTTTCAATCAAACTCCTGTACTGACTATGTTGCCTCTTAATTTGCTCAGACAGATGAGAAATGTTTTATTGTTTTCTCTGATATTACATTTGGCTGAAGGTGTAACTTATGCAAAACTTTCTGACTATTTCTTATCTTGTTAGCTTTGATGCTACCAATCGACAGTACTCTGTCAGTTCTTATAAACGTCTTAGAAATGCTTCTACAGACCCATCCTCCTTTCTGAACACAGTTATAGAGGTATGCTGTTTTGTATATTACACTTCATTCAAGCAGAAACTGTTTATCCAGCTCTGCTGTCACAGTGCCAAAAGCTAGCGACTAATACTCAGCAAACGTGAAAGCCCCAAAAATATGTTCAGCATTTCTGCCTATAGCAGAAATAAGGGGGTTTACTTAATATTATGGTCTTTCTTGTCTAATATGGTTGCAGTTCTGTAGCATGTAAATGTTTGTTCCATATTGGCCTTGCAGGTGGGCTGAATTTCATAATTTTCAATGTCAGTTTCCTCTTTAACTTTAGTTTTGCTATTTGCCAACACATATGAATTAATACCTTGCCACAGTGGCGGCTGGTGACTTCAAATCAAAGGGGGGCTGCAGGAGACAGCTGAATGGGTGGGGTCAATGGGAAGAGGTGCGGCCAACTAGAAAGGGGAGGAGCTATGCTCAAAACCACAAAAACTAAATATACTGCCCTGGGTGCCAAACCATCATTATGAGAGTCCAATCAAGACAAAATGAAGTGTAGAAGAATAAAAATATTTCAATGCATTGGCTGCATGACAGCTTAATATCTAGATGGAAACAAAAAAGGTTGTGAGGCATGAAAAAATAAATTACTTTTTTTAAATACATTAATGGAATGCCAGTCAAAATCAAGTATAAGAAAAACAAGCAGCACTCAACTCAAACCACTTCTTGCACTGTAGTTCTAATTATAATTTATATTCAGCTTTATTAAAGTACCAAGTAACATGCTGAAAGTATAAATCTCTAATGCCCCCACTTGTAAAAATGTTCCTTATCCAAAAAAGACCTGCTGCCTGACATCTACTTGTTTCATGGGGAAAACATGATCAAAGTAAAAAATGAAAAGCATACAAGAAATAAGCTCAAGATACATTGCTTAAAAGGATTACTGTACAGGTTATGGACCACACTAAAAGGATTACTGTACTGGACCACACGATTGGCATTCTGTTTACGGGTAAAGCCTGCAGATATGACTGGAAGTCTCCAAGTGTAATGAGACTCTTAAAATAATGTAATCCTGTCCTTTATAACAAATACTGGCATATGCATTTCAATACCCAAGGCTTATACATTATCTAGTTAAGTATTCTCTACATGACAACAGAAAGGCTTTCAATGTTGGGAATTCTTTAACAGTATGCTTATTAAAGCTTACTTGCATCTTGCAATCTCAGCCAAGCTTACCTAGTGGTCATTAAAGTATTGCTACTTAAACACAGAGCAACAGGCACTTTGAGTAATAAGCATAAATCAACAGAACAAAAAATATGACAGAAACCAGACCATTCTGTAAAAATCAAGGACAGATGAAAAGCCACTCTAGTACTTGTGTCTACCTTGGATGGGAGGGGGGATACTCTGCACATTTACACTGCATAACTACTCCTTGCCTTGCTTCGACACATCCAGAGTCACTACATGGGGGAGTGGGGTGCAACACGTATGTCACAGTTTGAAATGTCTCCGGCTGACTTGTGATGGCCCTAACACATTTGTCATACCTCTCAACCTAAGAGCAAGAAATCTGGACAAAGCCATACAAAGAAATGGGACAAAGGCCCAACAATAAGGACAATTTTTAAAATATTGCTCTTATAAACTTAGAAAGATAATAGAGGTCTTGCATTAGTATGAATTTTCTGAATGGTATGAAATCTGAAACTCAAATGTCTGTCATTATTTTCTAACTTCAGTCTTTAATGATTTGTCACTAATTTGCCAAAAAACACAATTTTATGAAAAATGGACCAAAAATGTGATGTAAAAATATAAAATAGTAACACAATACAGTTGGGAACCTGTCAAAGAAGGGATACTTTAATATTAGTACTGCTAACTTGAGCAGCTGACAAAATAAAAGAATCTACATGCATTTCTGAAATAAAAGTAATCTAACTGATTATTACAGTTATTTCTTAATCATAATCCCTCCATGTTTTCTTCCAAAATTGCTATTTTGCGGAGGGATCATTAGGGGAAGAGCAACATTTTGAGTCAAAATCAGGGACAGTTGAGAGGTTTGGCTATGCCTAATTCTATAAAGCAATTTATTTGCATGTACATCTCAACCTGTTAATGCAATAAATCTGGACAAGGCCAAATATATTGGGGGAACATATAAACAGTACTAAAAATCGCTCTTATATAAACTGAGACAGTTGATAGAACAGGTCTTACTTTAGCATGCATTTTTCTGAAGGTTATGAAGTCTGAAACTCAGTGTGTCATTATTTAGTGACTTAATTCCTAAATGATTTGCCAGATAACCACAAATATTATGAGGAACAAACCAAAAATAAGAAGCAAAAAATCTATTCATTCTTTGAAAATCTGGACAGTTGGGAGGTATGGTTCAGCTGGGGCTGCTTACGTTTGCCGTCCTTCCCCCTCACAAAACCATGGTCAAATGGAGCCTCCCCCTGCAGCCATTCCAATGATCCATTACTTGGCTATTTCACTCCATTTACCATAAACACTAACGTGCATACTGATTTACTTCTATGATGATTTGAACTTCATTTGAAAGTTTTATTTTGCATTTTACAGCACAAACACTAAGACATCTGCTAAACAAACTTGGCATTAAAACTTCTCTGCCATTGAAACTCACATTCATTGAAACAACATTAAAACCCACATTCAAAGAAAATACATTTTACCCATGGCAGATAAAGATTAATTCTGGGCTGTTTTCAAATCATAGGCCCCTTGCATATGAAACATACATGTGCTCTTTGATACACCTTCCTATTGCTTTGAACATTTTTCCAGTAAACAATGAAACAAAATGCATGCACCAATGACAAACCTGCCCAATTCAGAACATTTCCATCATAAAAGTCTACTCAAACTTCTACAGTCCACTATTATCAGTAAATATGCACAATTCTACAGTCCACCATTATCAGTAAATATGCACAATCTCTGAAGTAGTACAAAAGTCATCTAAATAATTCCACATTAAATAAATATGTAATGAAGAGGTTGCTGCTAGCAATCACCTTTATATTTCATGGTTTCATCGAAAAATAAAGTGTCTGATGCCCCTGAGGAATAAATTGCCTAAATTACATTAAAAATAAGCTAGTAATATTGTAATAGGAAATGGATGGCAAACTGATAACAGGCTCATAGTTAGTATCTTAACTTTCAGTATGGCAGCATTAACCCCTTATGGGAGTAGAACCAACAACCTTCTGCATCAAAAGCAAGTACACAACCTGTTGTGCTATTAGCAATGCGAGCTGACTTAGCATAATCAGCACTAAACTTCTCTTCCCCTGCAGCTCTCAGCTCCTTGTAAAATCTACTCAATACTCAACTTCGCAGCACAAGAAATCTGGAAAAAGCCATATTTATTGGGGTGGGTCAAAAGGGCAAAAACCAGGGACACATTAAACATTGCTTGTATAATCTTGGAAAACTACTAGAATAAAATGCTGTGTTACCACCATACATTTTACTGCCAAGGTCCCTGTGCAAAACAGTCAGAGCAACATACCACTATATCAAATCAGCTGCTTTGTGAAAGAGAGGAAGACTGAATTCAGTTCTCACCATAGCTGTCAACCTCTTAGCACAAAACACCTGGACAAACCCAGTAATGAGGGAATACAGCCCTCAAACATATTCAGTGAATTCAGTTCTTGCCATAGCTGTCAACCTTAGCACAAAAAACCTGGACAAAGCCAATAACGGTAATACAGTCCCAAAAATAAGGACAAATTTCAAATAGTCATCTTATAAACTTAGAAAATTGCTATAATAAAATGTTGTGTTACTATATATTTATTGCTAGAATAAAAAGTTGTTTTACTATGTATTTTCTGAAGAATATGAAGTCTGAAATTCAAATGCCTGTCAATTTTACTTCTGACGGAACAAAAACAATTTTCAGTAGAGGCCCAGGGAGAAATACTGTAGACACATGTCTTTGTAAAATGGCAGGACACCAGAGCAAATCCATACAAGCACAGGGATAAGATGCAGACTCCACACAGAAGGCACCCCAGCCAAGAATCAAACCAGAAAACCTATAGCTGTGAGGCAACAATACTGCCACTGCACCATCAAATATGTAAGGAATTAAACATTCAGAAACCTGAAGTCTGAAATTCAAATGCCTGTCAATTTTATTTAACATTTGTTAATCAGGACAGTCTGACTTGGAACAAAAAAACAATTTTCAGCAGAGGCCCAGGGAGAAATAATGCAGACATGCCTTTGTAACATGGGAGGACACAAAAGAAAACCCATGGAGAAGATACAGACCCCACTTGATGGCACCCCAACCAAGAATCAAACCTGCCAACCTGCAGCTGTAAAGCAACAGTGCTACCACTGCACCATCAAATATCAAGCATTGCAACATTTACAAACCACAGATATTATGATAAACAGATCAGATCAAATATGAGGCAAAAATCTGAAATTTTTTTACAAATGGTGGTGGGTAGGGAATTCACCTCTTTAACACCTGCATACAAGTTACAGGGTTCAAGCCTTAGGTATTCCCTACCACACCACCATGAGTCTAACCACCAGTATATTGCACCTGGGGCATTTTCACAGACACATACATACACACTTGTAGCAAACCACCATACATCCCTGTCCACACACTTACCTGTAGTAGGTCATTCCCTGTAGCAAAAACCACCATAAATCCAAATCCCTGTCCGAGTAAAGTACGAAAACTCCCCCGCGCACATCCACACCAGAACCTGCCCTTCGCGAGATCTTCCCCCGATGAGACTGCACAAACTCCAATCCACACCAGACCCTGCCCAACGAGACTGCAGCAAATTCCAGACTGCTGACGTTGCAGTCCGACCCCGACGTGTTTTCCCAGCGAGTTCCAGGACAGTCTCTATGCAGTTTAAAACTGCATAGACTTCTGGGAGCTCCGTTCTTCATGTTTCCCAGTCAGGACTGCTGCTGAGACAATCTGCGCATGCTCCAGACCGTCTCAGCAGCAGTCCGGACTAGTGTGCATGTGCAAAAGTCCGCATTTTTTAAATTTTTTATTTTTATTTCTTTATTTTTCTTATTTTACAGTTGAGGGGGCTGCAATCTGGCAGTCGAATAGCACAGGCCACCCCTGATAGTGGAATAAACAGATGTCAACCAAACTTCCTGTTGACTAAACCAATGAAACCAGCTTGTTGCATTTACTTTCCATACAGTTACACACTCACATATAGCACAACATGCAGAGCTTGTCAGGTTCACGATAATCTCAATAACCGCTAATAGCTTCAATAGGTCCTCATGAATAATAATAGATTATAACCCCTTCAGATTTTACACAGGAATGAACAGTCTATCACTGATCATATAGATCATCATGGTGATCTGACATCAGCAAAGGTAGACTTTGCTAAATGAAATACTCTGATCACATACACATATACAAACATAATGTAGAATACTTTATGATTTAGGAGTTCAACTCTACCCAGCATCTTGGCTTGGATCAGTAAACCGACTAAACATATTATTTAAAAGCAGAATTCACATTCTGGAGATATTGTCAGGTTTAAAATAATAAAACAAATTTATCAAACTGCCAAGAAAGCCACTCCCAAAAGAAATAATAAAAATGTAAAACAGGGAAGCATTTGAACTTCCATGCTTTTTATTTAATATTTTTTTAAATAGAGAAACAACCTCCCCCAAAACTAAAATATATATATATATAAGTACTCTATGTTTTGCTATTTGCTGCACATTTAGGCAGATATGTAGCAAGTACACATTTTATTGACATAAGGAACATTTTTAGCATGGGTGTTGTAAAAAAACATTAAAAACCTGAAAATAATAAAACATCATTATATTAAAATCACAATAATCTGTGTGTAGGTATAAAGTGTGCAGTATTTATTCACTTGTGCTTTCATTAGTCCATTTGGGCTTCATCTTCATGGCTTGTCTAAATCAGTTAACCATATATTAATTAGTACTATGAACAATTTTGATCCACTACACTTCATTGTAGGCTAATGCAGAATCATTGCTTGCTAATGTTGACTTTTCAGCAAACCTACTACTCACAACAAAAGTCATAAAAAGCTGTTTTTAATATGACTAACATAATTTCTGCACAGTCAGATATTCTCAGACTCCTATTATTTACTGATACTTCACTTTTAACCAAAGTTGAAGCTCAGTGCAACAGAAACTGCTAAGAAGGTTAAAACTCTCTTGACTACTAACTACAAGCACTGACTAATGAGAAGATGTGAGTAGTAGGAATGAAAAAAAGAATATAAAAGAAAATTACCTGCAGTTGCATACCTTACTTCAGTGACTCTTGTTTGTCTTTGTGCATTGTGAGTAATATGGCATAGTGGATATTAAATAATGCAGAAATGCATTCGGCAGGTAGTGATACAGAAGATATGTAAATAATGCAGAAATTGCTTCAGCAGGATATAGATTGTTATAATTAGCAACAGGGGGAAACAAAGCTGCATGCCACATGAAGCATAGCAGCGATGTAGAGGCAAGCAGGAATTTAAGTCCCACATCCCTTGCACCAGACACAATATTACCCCTTAGAAATAAGGTTTACACCACAGCTTGTATGAAATATATGACAATATAATTTCATTTGTGTCTTTCATTTCTATACTTTTATTTGCAATTATTTTTAATTTTATTTTCCGTTTGAAAAAAACAGCAGAGCAAATGGTAAATCACAACAATTTGAATGGTGTTAGCTCAGTACAGAAAATGTTTATGTTGTGGCCTAAGAACCCCATGATTTGACAAAGCACCCTGTGATTTGACTAAGCACCCTATGATTTGACTATATACATGTAAAGACTGCCTCTGGTCATTATGGGACCAGTGGCAGTGTAGGTATACTTTCAAAGTGCACATCCTGTTCTCTACTGGCTGTTTGACTTAATGACAATATATTGAGTGGCTATTTGTATGAACATTCTGCAATGCTCAGAAGTCCAGTTCAGGTGGAGGTAGCATTGATGGATGGCAGTGGTCATATGACATTACACATCCTAAAAGGAACCAAGTATGAGAACAAGCAACATGCCTGACTGTATTAGCATCACCACACTTACTCTCACTATGTCAAACTAAGTTGCAGAGTGTCATCACATTACTTAAAAGTAGAATAGTTTACTTTTCTTATTTGTCAGCTGTTTCGGTCTTCATCTTGTAGTAAGTATACACACACACACACACACGCAAACATATATAAACACACATTCACAAAATCACTTGTAAGAGTAGACACTTAAGATGTGAGAGGGCAAGTACTTAATGAAAACTGTGTTTAAGTGAGTAAATTCCACGTTAATTTCTGCTTGACATCAATACCCATTTAAGGAATCTCATCACAAAGATCAGATTGATTCAGTCTACAGTAACTGAAGAACTGTGATTGTTGATAGTGCTGAACACATAATTGTAAGGTGTGTGTGTGTGTGTGTGTGTGTGTGTGTGTGTGTGTGTGTGTGTGTGTGTGTGTGTGTGTGTGTGTGTGTATATATATATATATGTGTGTGTGTATGTGAAGAGAGAGAGCAAAGGTATAGTATATCAATTATGTATATTATATATGCATTATGTATGTAATGCATGTGGCATGTCTGTGTGTATTACAGATTGTATAGACTGATTTGCAAAAAGGACAGATTTTGAATATATTGCAGCAAGTAGGATGAATTTACTACAACATACAGTGCACTACATGACGAGAAGGATGGGTTTTATATTTCTAAACATGGACTGGTACTCAATATTGTTTGGGCAACATCATTATGAACTACTATTCTGACCAAGGTAAACATTAATTAACAATACGTAATATATAAGAAAAAGCACTCTAACATAGTAACAAACACAAAAAAGCAGAAACTTTAAATTCTAAAAATGGAAACACACACAAAGACACAGTCGTATTTGTAAAATCCATACTGAATCAAGCAGTGGGTTTTACAGTAATGCTAAGTACAGAACTTTCCACTTCTGGTGTACTTTGCACAACAAAATAGACATTATTTAGAAACCAACAACTTCTCAGGGACCAGGTACAGTTTGAGTCAAGAAGGAACCATACTCAACCACTGTAGCTTGCAGTATAAAATCAATGCAACTAGCACTCTGGTGAAATTCAAGACAAGACCACATATGCCTTAGTAACAACTGAAAGGTGTATAAGACACAGCTTGAAGTCTCTGTTCCAGTTTTGCAGGGAAGGATGGCTAACCAGCTAGACACTAAGAAGAAATATGTGCAGGGACCAGCTGTAGGTCCAGCATGGTAGGAGTAGAGACAAGCCTCCTAAAGTCTACAAACTGAAGGCAATCACAGAACCTAAGTATTTTTTCATCACAATTAGAACATATTGTTACTTTAGCAGCCCCTTTTGTTACTTTAGCAACCCCTTGTTTGCACTACTAGATAAGGCCACATAGCTGTCCACAAAAAACATGATTATTTTCTCATACATACAGGGTACTGCTTACCTTACCTCTATATGACCCCAGTAAACCTCTCCCTTGATTCCCATATCACTTACAGTGCAGTTGACATATGGACATAACTGTCTCCAAAGACCCCTTCTGTGCACTTTTCAACTGTCTTTGCACTGAGAAGTGTAACTCCAAGAATTATGAAAATAAAGTCTAAAAATACAAGAGAACAGTGACTTTCAACGTCAATGTTGTCCTTTAATTCATTCATTCCTAACCAGCAGGAGGGTAATTAATCCTCTTTCTTCCTGAGGTCTTCTCTAAGATAGGAAACCACTTGCTTCCTAAGAGATCTTCTTCAAAATCCTCTACTGAAAACACACTTCTTAAGATTTGCAATGAAGGGAGTTCCAAAAATATAACATACAAAAGCTTTCTATACACAATGGTGTTTGTATCAAAGGTCTGTCTATAGATGATGATTTTATATTGCAGATTTACGAAAGAAAAACAGTCCCCCGGATTCAGCAAGCAGCCATGCAGGAATAAGTTATTCCTGCATGGCAGGGACCATTCCTGTTCAGCACAGCAGTGCGCCATGCATATGTATAAAGGTGTGCTGTCATGTTCTAAAATGGACATGGTTCCATGTACGAATGCAGGGGGTGTGTCTGAGAGCAGAGCTCTCACAATCACACACCTGCTGCACACCAGAATTGCCTTTCGGCAATTTAAAATGAGTGAGAATGCTCATAACACCCCCAACCCATCAGGATATGAAATCTGGTCAAAGCCATAAAGGACAATCGTCCTTACCAAGGCAAAAGTTGATAGAATAACACACTTAGCATAAGCACATAGCGCACACCTCCCAACCCATCAGAGTAAGGAATGTGGACAAAGCCAAAAGGGACAATCTTCCCACAAAGCAGAAAGTTGATAGAATAACAGGTTCAGCATTAGCAGGGATATTCTGAAGGGTACAAATAAAAAAACACAACAAATAATGTTTTTTTAAAAATGCATTGAAGTTTAAGCATAGCTGCACGGGCGTGCCCATTGCTTAGCTATGCTTAGTCCAGTTTAAACAGCACAAGAAGTTAAATAGCAAGCGACATCCAACATAAACAGTGCTGCAATAGTGTAGTGGTTAGAGCATATGCTTTTCAAACAGCCATTCCTGGGTCAATTCCTCACTGTTACCAATTTGCATTTTACATGTGAAAGCAGTACATAAACATTTTTTTTATATAATTAGCTACTAAATAACATATATTTGTTAACCAGAGTACTGTAGTAGGTCCAGATGTGAGATGTCAGTTTAATACCATTGTGAAACCCCCATATAAACACAAGTGCCCCATACAGTATAGTCACACATGAATAAATGTAATGAAAGCACATGGGGGATGTTAGGGACAGCAAACAAATTTATAATATATAATGAATGATGAATCAATCCCATACAGCAGATAGTCTATAGTATAAAAAATAAGCAATGACACAGCTCTGCTTACCAGGTGTAAGCATTGTGTAAATATGACTGCTAAGCAATGAGTAGCCCAGCTAAGTGGATTTGCCCATTGGTAAGCAGTGCTGAACCTGTCCCTTTAAGCACTGCCAACCTTAGCTAAGCAGGTTTACCTGCAGCTTAGCTTAGCTCTCCATATTCAAAACCATCCAATCAAGGGGAAAGGGTGGGAAATAGGCCATATTTAAACCCCGCAGGCAGGAATACATCTCATAACTAGTTGCAGCTTTCCACTGTTGGCAGTATGGCATGTGTTGGTGAGGGCATGTCCTTCCAGGTGCAGAGCTGAGGCATACAGGAGTCCAAGGTCATGGTAGGACTCCTGGTAAATAACCATGATGAGAGACTGCTGCAGGGCCAGGCAGTACCAGGGCTCCCAGTATAAAACGGAAGCCTGAGACCGTCTCACCTGTGATCTCATCAGTGCTGCTGGTATCCCTCGGACTGGTGAGCAGGTCCAGCACCACTATGCCGAATTGAAGTGGAGGAAGAGGGAGTTCTTGGATGAGTGGGTCCAAGAAGCAAGGCAGAGGGGTGATGTCTCAGCAGTGTGTTTATTTATTTATTTACATTTGTTTACCAGGAAATTCTGATTGGACACAGGTCCTTTTTCAGTGGAGGCCTAGGGAGAAAAGCTCCACAGAATGAATGACATGATAAATAGTATACAATATGAATCAAAGATATGAAAAGTACAGGAGCACATTTGGAAAAATGTAAGTAGTGAGCACTAATTACACACATAGAAATAAGAAGTAATACATAGTACTGCAATTGTCTATCAGTTACAAGATTAACAATAGTAATAGACTAATGACAACTAAAATCCTGGTGGGATGAAGTAACAGTAATTAATATTCAGTTCAGATTAGTAGTGGTAGAGGAGTTATTCTAACCAAAATGCAGAGGAAAAGAAAGAAGGTTAGAAAAGGGGGGGGGGGGTTAGTTGGAGTTTGGACAAGGACAAAGCCAGTGAGACTTTAGGTGTGATTTAAGTGCAGTCTTGAAAAGACTGCAGGAAGGAAGGGTAGTTATGGTAGTGGGAAGGGTGTAAGTATTCATATCAATAACTGTTTACCAAAGTCCAGCCTGTGTATGTGATGGATAGCTATGGCTAAATATTTCTCTATTCTCTTTACAGCTGCAGCTGAGCACGCTGTGAATCAGGAAGCCCATGCCAGTAGGTAGCAAAGGCTGCATCGTGAGGCTGGTGAGTAACAGTCCTGCTTGTAGTAGTCATACCAAGTAAATATAAAATAGTAGAAAGTCACCTGGCAGTATAAAAACTGTATATGGGTTGTACTGAATAAACCAGACAATATGACAGTAATAGTCCCATATAGGTGATATTTCAATAAAACCGTAACTGCCTGGCAATAAAGTTCTAAATCCTGTACTGGTTGTGTTTACTCTGGTATTGTATGGCATTTAGTGTTGCAATCTCTGAATAGTAATGTTGTGTTAACCACTGTTACCCACACTGTGCTATATAAAAAAATATGTCTAGGAATGTCTGTATAAGACTGTTGTAAGTACAAGGTCTGATTGTACAACCAAGAGAGACTTAGAAATAAAACACTGAAGGAACTGACAGCAGTTTCTAAATAACACACTCTGATGAAACTCAGATTGTTGTATTTTTAGCACACACAGCCATGGTTCGAATCCTGGGAGTGGTAGTAAGCTGTATGCATAATCATACCTCTCAACTGTACAGATTTTCCCAGAATGTCCAGATAATTGGCTCATATTTTTGGCCTGCTCCTCTGTCTCCCTGGAAAATCACTGGGGTGATTTTCAGACCTCAAATGTATATTAAAACAAATCCTGTTACTCTAGCAACTCTCCATGTTTATAAGAGCAATATTCAAAATATGTCCCCATTTGTACCCCCATGTTGTCAAACCTTGTGCAGAGTATGTTCATTAAGAGATTGAGAGGTATGTGCATAATATTAACTAGGAATCTAGGAATATGTGTAGGAACCCTCAGGTAGTTTTAACAAACATTCCCCCCACAGGTCTTTCTGATAAGAAAACTGTAACTGCCTGGCAATAAAGTTTCAAATCCTGGACTGGTAGTGTTTACTCTGGCATTGTATGGTCTGACATGTAGCATTCACCAACATCTGATATCAGAATAGTGCTGGTTTGTCAACCACTGTTTATCACACTGTGCTACATACAAATATGTCTAGGAATGTCTGTATAAGACTGTTGTAATTACAAGATTGTACTACCAAGAGAGACTTAGAAAGAAAACACTGAAAAAACATACACCGGTGTCTAAATAGCTCACTCTGATGAAACAGAAATTGTTGTATTTTTAGCAGACACAGCTATGGTTTGAATCCTGGGAGTGGTAGCAAACTTTATGCATAAACAATACCTCTCAAGTGTACAGATTTTCCCAGAATGTCCAGATATTTGGCTCATATCTTTGGCCTGTTCCTCTTTTTTCTTGGCAAATCAGTGGGATGATCTCAGAATTGTAGTCACCAAATAATGACATACATTTGAATGTCAGACTTCAAATCCTTCAGAAAATGTATATTAAAACAAATCCTTTTACTTTAGCAACTGTCTAAAAGTTTACAAGAGCAATATTTAAAATATGTCCCTATTTGCACCCCCATGTTGTCAAGCTTTGTCCAAATGTTGTGCATAGAGATTGAGAGGAATGTGCATAATTACAACTAGGAATCTGGGAATATGTGTAGAAACAGTTAGGTAGTGTTAACAAACATTCCCTCCACATGTCTACCAGGTAAGAGAAGTAGTATTTAGCTATTAGACA
>NC_056728.1:139628041-139730541 GCF_019279795.1 Protopterus annectens
TTAAACTGCATGTGATATATTATTTAACCATACAGTGTTCTTCTGGACAAAGTTCACAGTTGTGACAGATATCTGTAGTCACTTACACATATACTTGTTTTATGGCAGCTATATTAAAACTTTATCAAAATTGACTTCCCTGTTTTGTCACCCAGTGAGGTGGACCAATGACCAGAAGTCCTGCTATAACAGGTTGAGATGTATGATTGAGCTTCAAGACTGTAAATACAGTGTGCCATAATGACTTAGAACATGAATGCATACCATGTATCCCCCTGAGCATGTGTATAAATGTGTATATTCAGCTGAAAGACACAAAAGTAATAACAGGAGTCACAAGCAGTCCGGAAAATAGGATGTGCATGTTGCACATGTGTGTAATATCACTGTCACTGCATACAACAAAATAAAATGTGAACTGCTACTGATTGTTGCATTGCCATGACACTGATATGGGTACTGCAGTAGGCATGCTTATCATGTAGTAATCAGAGAAGTGTACAAGTGTGTTATGACCCACTGCCCATGTCTACCATTAGCAGCTATATCAACACCCATATACACTGGATATCAATGTGTACACACCCCTGTTGTAATGCCAGGTCTGTGTGCTATATGCCAATGAGACCACAGGAAGTCATGTCAAAAACATTTATCACCTCAAATGTGACCCATAACCTGTACAATTCTATTGAAAAAGAAACAAAGCTGCTTCATGGAAGGTGAACAACTATTGCCAATTGAAGATGTGGTATGACATTAAAGTACAAACAAAGACAAATGGATGCTGTAATCATCTCAGCAGGTGTTTACACAACATACCAGTGTAAGGCTGTGCACACATATTCAGCTGGCTTACTGTACTGAGTATTACTTCCCATATGCTGGAGGGTCAGGTTCATAACCCAGAGACTGCCCATGCTATGGAATAGACTTCCTATACATGGCCACCAGAGCATCTCACTGGCCCTCTTCAAGAGAAATCCTGATGAGTGGATGGGAAATAGAAAATTCACCACTGGGATCACTCCAGTGGCTTTACTGGACAGAGGCACTGGGAACTAAGGTTGGGTGGCATGATACCAGGGTAATCCCATGGGCTAGGCTTATAAAGGCTCCAGGGCCATTAGCCTAGTACACACCTATGAACCTATGAACCTATATGTTTCCACAGGACAGGTTGTTATGTTCCCTATTGAACTGAGCAGGCTATATGACACATCACAGGTGGGGATTGTGTTGACATGTACTTTTGTGGGGTCATGTTCCAACTGCACAAGTACCATGCATTGTGTATATCCACTGTAGCTATATGGAATCAGCAGTACCTTACCTGTACAACCATCCTCCACCAATGACACAGTAATCCCCCTTGGTGGACACCACCAAGACACAAAGCACATAATAGGTTGCTATAGTGGCTGTACAGGGACACATATGTGCAGACCACAACTTGAAAGCAAGTGCACCTCTATCTGAGCAAGCATGTAGGTTCACAGGTGACCTCCTATAAGGCTGACTATGACTAGAAATCAGACATATGCAAACTACCAAGGCCAATTGCAAATATGTCTACACATATGTACACAGTCTCAGAGCCAGAGACACAAGTCAAACTGTACTGGAGGTAAAGTACACCTCATACACACATGCCATGGATACAGGCAACCTGGATCAGACAGGATAGACGGACACATTGGCACCCTATCCAATACAGTAGTACAGGGGGATATGCACATCACCCACACTCCTGCCCACATCAATGGTGAGCATGGATATAATGCCGACTGATGGCAATAGCAGCAAGTCTCCATAGGGCATGAGAACATCACAGTTTGCCTCCTACATGAACACCAGCATGCGCTCACAGTCACATCACACATTACAGTCAAACACACTCATGCCACCATCTACACACCATCTACATGGAAGATGGCCACTATTATTCCTCTACACAGAAATGAATGGTATGTAGTAGATTATACCATTAAGTGTCCATCATTGGGGGAACTGGACAGGTCAGGGCCAGGAGTGCAATGCAAGTTGTACAAGCCATGATAGCTTACAGTGTTATGGTATAGTCTGGATTATTTGCAAGTAATACCCACTGTTGTTGTGCATGTGGAGCACTGTATGAGGTCTTTTGACCTTTTTTCCTGTTTATGTCTTCCAGTTACAATGTCCCTGGAATGCCTGCCCGCATACACCACCCTGGAAAATGATGCTATAATCCAGTTCTTCATAGTCCATCATGCCATCCTCTTCAGGCACAGGACCCAGGATCTGCAGGAGAGGACCGCCCTGTAGAATGAACTTGTCCACAGGGTAAACGATGTCGGCCTGCACAACTGCAATTATGAGCAGGTGTGACATCGCTGCACAGATCAGATCCACCACGCCTGTCAGCATGCTGCTGCAATTAGGAGGGACCAGCTAGCCACAGGTGGGGTCATGCCATCCAGCCCCCACTGACACATGCTGAGGAGCTCCTCACCAGCCTTGAGGCACCTGCCTGCCAGCCAAGCTAGCAAGCTGAAGACAGCATTGTGGAGGTGGGTGCCACCTACACAATGGATGAGGTGCATGCAGGTAAGGCCACAGGGCACATTAGTTGACCACTGTTGCTTATCCATTTTCATCTGTAAAGTATCTATATGCATATGTCAGATAACATAGTCTGTTGCTGCAGTGTAGTAATGAACAGATGTGCATAATCTCTAGTATTGTGGGTTTGTACTGTTGGTGTGCTGAAATGCTGCTCCCACCCTGTACCAGGGTCACAGGTGTGGCTACTGACATTACATTTCTCACACAACTATTTAGGTCCCTTTGGTATGCAAATGGACAGCAGCCTGTAGCTGGTGAGTATGGAGTTGTTTTGTTCAGGTTTGCCAATACACCAGCCATGTTATGGCCATGCTATTTGCCATGCACACCTTTAACAAACCTACCCATAATGCATGCTGTACATGTTCACTTATTGTTGCTGTTAACTGCACTGCATCACAGTGGTCACCATGGTGGCATATCTAAAGGGTATGTAAGAGTCCTGCAGTATACCTAACTACCTGTCAGTGCAAGATGTGTGGACAGAGATGAACATAATGGTGGGACAAATGGCCTACAGTAGGGACATGTCTGAAACATAAAACATTACCCTTATACAGTGGCTACAACAGTGTATACACCAGTATTACAATGGTAACTGTTCCTGATCTAAACAATGGCAAATCACAATACCACATTCCACACCTTTTACAACCTGTAATGTGAGCCTAACATGTGCAATGAATGTGCAGTATGGAATCCTGTGTTACGACAACAAATATGGGGAATACATACCTTAACAAACACCGGAAGCATATGTGTGCACACACTCCAAATAATATATTGTGGAAGCAGCTTGTGAGGTACTGACAGCATTCACTCTTCTTGAGTACACAGCCTCCATCAAGTACGGGGCCTCAATGTCACATGAAGTAATGATCTGCTGTCCAAGAAGTATGTCCATGACATTTGCCCACTCACCTGCAACAGAGGCAGCCATGGTTTGCACACATCTTACAAACCATGAAATGAATCCCATAACCGAAAGGTAGCACTCAGGAGTGGGAAATGTAGCCTTACCTCACCATTGCATATACCATGGCAAATAGTGCAGACAGTTATATATGTGTGTATGAAGTATGGGACAACATTAATGTAGAAAATAAACAGATGCCCATCCAAAACAAATGATAACACATGTTGCAAACTGGTCATGGAGGCTGCCCAGAAACATGCAGCAACACTGAGGGACTTGCAGGAATGTCTAGCAAGTACTGCCTGTGCAGTACCTGTGTCGAAAATCACCTGGAATCTGCATACGTGTGGCCTATGGGTTAGGGTAATCAGACAGAAGAGTTGTTCCACAGGAAACGTCATCCAGGGCTCTCTACAGGTAGCATATGCATAACATCAGGTTTCCCAAAGCATGTATTGCAATGTGTAATGGTGTCATGAGACCAAGGCTGAAACCTACAGACAGTATTCATAAAGATACATGTGGTGCACAAGCAACACCTCACTCCACCTCAGGGCCACCATCCCCATTCTTACCTTGCTGGTGCCAGTGTACACCTTTAGGTTTGCTATTCATTAGCAGAACTAGGCTGGTAGACATGGGGTTTGGAATTTGGAACACTGCAAAATAACACTCATGTGTGGCCCATAGTTGTCAAGCATCTGCAATAAGGCTGAGGATGGGGAGGGGTGTCATCCTGAAACACAACAGTGAACTGAAGCATATATCTAAAGCTTGCTAAGAATTGCTGTTTCCGAACACAGTCAAGGTCATGAATTGTGCCAGACATAACCCTGAATCTATAGCAATAGTGAAGGTGCTGTGTGACCTACAAGGGCTGTGCACATGAGCTGACCTTGCAATCTAGCAGAGTTGGAGGACATTTGTAGGGTGGAGTGTCCAAATAATGGCAAGTGAAAATGAGCCATGCTAGTATACCCCTTCCAGGAATAGTGACTGCTGTAGTTCACGTAACAAGTGCTGCAACAAACCATTGTGTTAAGGGTGTGCACACTTATGCAACCCACATATTGTATCCATCTCATTCAGCATCTACACAACTAACACATTTGTTTGATACTGCATTGGATTGCACAGGTCGTATGTCACATATCAGGTGTGTGTGATGTTAACATATTCAGTATTGTAGCCCTATTGCATATCATGGAAGAGGCTGGCATGTCAACAAGGGTGTGTACACTCCTCATATCCACATTAATCTTTGAAGGTTGTCAGTGTAATCAGATTTTATTGCTTATACATACACTGCTGAAGATAAGATCTGCAAATCAGAGGTCAGGCATTAACTATTGACATCAGTCCTCATATTATCCCAGGTATGTGTCAGACAGACACATAGGGGTTGTGAGCAACAGAGCAAACATAACTGCCACACATATACACATTCAGCAATGGTGTGTACACTCATGAGGCATGGTGCACAGTACATGCCAGTGTGCTGTGCAGGTGCACAGCAATACTGTGTACATGGGTGCAGTGTGTTCCAGGGGAAGGGGCATCACCTACTAACACAACTCATGCATCACAGAGAAGTATAATGTTGGTAACAAGGATTGAGTATGGCTGCAGTGCATGCTGTTGAGTGCCATATGTCAGGCATGTTGACTGCTGGGTAATGAGAGGTCTGTGTAATACCTTTGTTCCACCTCACCTGTAAGTATATGCGTGTGTGTGTGTGTGTGTGTGTGTGTGTGTGTGTGTGTGTGTGTGTGTGTGTGTGTGTGTGTGTGTGTGTGTGTGTGTGTGTGTGTGTGTGTGCGTGTGTGCATGTGTGTGCATGTGTGTGTGTTCATAGAGGTAAACCATAATGTATAGGTCTTAAATTACATTTTTGTTTGCCCCTCACAGGTGGTGAGGTGGGTCAGGGTCCCTCCTGCAGGCAAACTGATATCAGTGTCCATACAGACTCTGACAATGATGATAGGCATGGTGAGGCACAGACAGGGTTGTCAGGGGCTGAAGCTGTGCCATCGGTTGACATCCCACTTTTATCAACCCCTTCTCCGCACACAGTCTCAATGCCCATACATACCCCATCACCAGTGGCCATAGATGAGGGACAGTTGGCAAGTGGTGGCATGGGACAGGACAGTGTGGTGACTACGGCAAGTGCATTTGTACACAACAGCCATAACCTGATGACTGGCAAGGTACCACACAGGCAGATGTATAGGGGTGCTCGTAGGAAGGCTGCTGGCCATCATGCCCCTGGCAGAAGTGCCACAGCAGGTGTCACCAGATGCATGTTTTGGGCCATCATGGAGGCACAGGCACGTATGGAACATTACACCAGACAGAGTCTGAGTCTCCAGAGGGCTACTCATTCTGCTGTACTTGACAACATCCGTGATCTTGCAGATGCCCACCATTATTTTGCAGAGGTCCTGGATAGACGGTTGGGTGAGATGGTGGGAATCCTCGATCATGTGGTGTCTGTGGTAGAGCATGTGGTGGGAGTAGGGCGGTGGCCACATGGACGTAGGTCAGCACCACCAACAGGTGGAGGTTTACGTGGACGTGCAACAGCTCACGGCCACTCCCGTAGTGGCAGTACCAGCACCAGCACTGCAAGGGGGGTGCTGTCCACACCACAATGCAGCAGGCCATGTGCACATAGTACTGGTTGGTCCCAACAGGGATGCAGATCCAGTGGACAATTGTCATCATCAGGGGAGAGTAACATATCTGGGCTTCTGCCTGAGAGTGCCCGTGAAACCCCTGTCAGGAAAAGTTCCTGTGTCCATGGCCAGAGACAGTGAACTGTACACCCTGCCATGTACCATCTGCAGCTGTCCAACAAACCCCTGTATAGGGAAGCCATATGGCAGACATGTGTGCATACATGCACACACACTTCACCAACACAGCTAGGGCACCTCCATACCTACACACACCACATCTGCTCAGCCCATTTAATAAAGAACACTCTAACCCACATACATGATGTCAACCAAATGGCTCAGCCTAGGCCTCTGGCAAACCCACAACACACCCTGTGCATATGATGATACCTGTGCCACATGCCTGTCATCCATACCATAGATGCTGGGACATACTGATATGGTTCTGATGCACAGGGTGAACGTCCTAAGGTTTAGTAACGTAATGCTATTTAACATGTTTTCAGCTGGAATACATGTTAGGATGTGTAGCTGTCCAGCCATGATGCATTATAGCTGTTATTAACACTGACTGATTGTGGTCTCCATAATGTATTCTGTTTGTGTTGTAGGTGTCTATGTGTCAGCAGGATGTTGGTCTGCTGTCCTTTCCTACATGTGTGTAGCACTGTGGTGACACACTGACTGTGTCATATCTCGGGTACAGCTGAACACAGTAACAGTTACTGCATGTGCCACATGGCTGATAGGTCTGAGGGGTGTATACAGGTGAGTGCATGGTGGCTGATGTCAGCAGCTCTTCTACAGTGGACAATGGTAAGTGTACTGGGTGGCACAGACCAAATGTCTGTGAATAACGCGCACACACAAAGGCTTTGGTGTTGATGCAATACACAGAGAATACTGTTCACATGGATGTACTCCATTTTGCAGTGAACTCATTTTGGTCTATGTAATTCCACACAGATCAAATTACCAAAACATCACATCAGGAAATAATCGGTTCGCCAGTTTAATGTCATTGATGATGGTACTGGCAGGGTATATGTCCTCTTCCCTAATGTAGTGCAATCCTGGAGTTGGTAAACATAGGTGTGCTGGTGTGGGTGGTACAGCCCCCCCCCCACTTTGGAGGGTGTGGGGTGGCGTAGAACCACACATAGTGTGATTAACAACTACTTAACCTGTTAGCATAAACTGTACAGTATAACAGCACACTAAAGGGGGGGATACCCACAACAATAACCCCAATGTGGGTGGCTGTGGCCACAACAACCACATCCATGTATATATACCAACTTCTGTAATACTGTACAAGCTGTACAGTGGTGAGAGTGCATGTACACATCCACTACTAGTTTTGTTTGAATGTATTTCCACAAGATGATTGCTTTGAAATGTTAATTTTAGCCAGTTTGTTCTCAGACAAATGATCTCCTGGGAAATGTATTTTCTGCAAACTGAAGAAGATCTCTTCACATACACACACACTTACTTGGCAACACTGAGAGTATAAGTAAAGAACCTCAGTAGGCCTTGTACAGTATGGTAATGGGGGATGTACTGGGTGTTAATAAACAATACATAGTATGACATGCTGTCATATACACATTGACAAACACATACAGTGATAGACACATTTGACAGACGTGGGTTTAGCAGTGCTAACTACCCTGTCAGTGAATCCATTCTGTTACAGATATTTTGCACACAGCACATGCATCATTGGGCTGGATAGTGTAATCAGTTACCTGTATGGTTTATGGTGACAGCGGTCCTCATACAGTGGACCTTGGGACATGTACTGGGGGTACCATGGTGTAAAGACAGTATACCCAGCACCCACACCCCACATTGGGTATTGTACTCACTGAAACCCATGATAATGCTCTGACATACCCACAATCACACATTGACCAGGACTGCAATACAACCCCTTGTCTATTTAATCAGTGCTACTACAGGGATATACATTTATTGCACATACCGCAGGAATAGTAGGGTGAGGGTTTGTCATAGATCTCCTAATGTCAGCAACATCACTATCCCTTATAATGTATGGCAAGATTTATTGTATTTGGAGAATGTGGCCTCAGAATGCTGTCTCCTTCAAATATACTCACATACATACACACACTTGCCAGGACTTAGAAGGTAACCCATGCCTATCTACCCATTTGTAGAACAGTGTTATGCTGGTACTGCAAGCTCCAGGTACCCCACAGGAAAAATAGTGTAACAAGGTACATTTTATGTCAATTACAGCAGCAGCCATTTCTAAGTATGGCAATGGGGGGTGTAGTGCATGAGAAGGCCCTCAGAGTATTGTCAGCTACAAGTTTACAAATACATAGACACTGTTATTCTCAGTAATGCACACTGACACATTTGTCAGTACTGGGGTCCATAGCTGCTGGTGTTTCCAGGCGTATACTAGGCTAATGTCTATGGAGAGATGAGAAGAGTAAGGCATGTGGGTACACTGATATCATGTCACCTGACATTTGTCAGCAGGCCATCTATCAAATGATGCCACTTGAGTGATCCCCAGGGTCACAGTTAAATTCAACATTCAATCATCTGGTTTTCTCTTGCAGAGGGACAGTGAGGTGCTCCAACTGACATGTATGCAACATATATTACATAACATGGCCAGTGCCTGGGTTAGAGACCTGTACCCAAGCATGTTCTGTTGACTGCGGTAGTCTGGTTGAGGTATCCATGGCATGTGGTGCTTACAGGGTGGGGTCTCCTAGCTGTGGCATTCATAACACAGCTGGGCAGACATGTTAGTTTCAGTCAATCATAGATTGCCTGTAAGCAGCCAAGATGGATACCTGACATCTGCACATCTTTACAGAGGGACAAACAGAAATCAGCTAGCCAACAGGTTATGCATTAAGATGAATGTTTTGACAGATAGACGTATGAAACTGATAGGTATGCCATTACTACATGACAGCAGCCCTCAATGACATGTCATAAACACATAGTAGTTTACAGTTAATATCCACATATCAGATCAATATCACACACCAAGAATACGATAGTCAGTATTCAGAGTCCAGCTTTGCATGCAGGGATGTATGGTTCCAGTACTACAATCTGCAATCTACTCTTACTTGGAAAAGAACTGTTAAAATTAGTAACATAATGATACTAAATACATGCAAGTGTGACTGCATATAACCTGGGATACTACCCATGTATGAAATACATACAAAGAGAAAAGATTTTTGTTCTAGCTATGTATACTCAAGTGTCCTATACAGTAAACTCACCCCCCTTGCTACTGTAATGACAGCACATAGAAGCATGTTATGTACATGGAATTAAATACACTTATTAAAGATGTCATTACCCTGCTGTTTTATCAGACTGTAATGTGATCACTGGTTACCAGTGCTGAGCTATGCTTAGCAGGTGTAAGCATTGCTTAAATGTAAATGCTAAGCACATTTGCACACTGGTAAGTACACGTGTAATCTCCTATTCATTTAACAGTATGTTAGCATCACTTACCATTGTGCAAACCTGCACAAACTTGCTTAAAGCTGCTCAAAACTGCCTTAACCACTCTGTATTCAACAGTCCTTTATTCTGCCTAGCAACAAAACAAACAGCCCTTACAGGTCTTGAACTCAAGACCCTGTACACTATAGTCACAGCAGTTAACCACTAAGCCATCAGAGTTCTGAAAACATCTGTTGCTTTTTCAAAAATATATATTCAGTACACATACTGAATAGTAGTGAACAACTGCTTTGACTACTACAGTTGTTTAGTACTTGCAAGTGAAAATAGTGTTGAATTAGTCATGTTTTTATATCTAAATATACACACATCAGATAAACATGGTGGGGTACATCTGGGAAGGTATATACAACACTCCTGTTTACACATAACAAGGATATATATATATATATATATATATATATATATATATATATATATATATATATATATATATATATGTATAAGGTTCCCCTTCACAATCTCGAATTACTGAATGCTTGAAATTCAGTAACTTGAGACTGTAAAGTTGAACCAACAAAGATCCCGAAACCCACAAGCACAAAAACAAAAAACCCCGAACATACAGAACACATATACCACACAACACGCACAACATATAACCCACATCACATAAACTACAAGCCCTACACTACATGTACACAGGGGGGCAAGCCCCCCTGCACCCCCCATGTGGGGTGCTGTGCCCCATCCCCCCTACTTATATATTCTAACTCCGAGATTGCACTAATACACAAAATAAAAAACACCACACAGACATTTTACACTGCCTCGTGCACACACACACACACACACACACACACACACACACACACACACACACACACACACACACACACACACACACACACACTTTCCAGTACTGAGATCCATAGGTTCATTGCTTCACAGGTGTGTAGTAGGTGAATGGGCCTGAAGGCTGTACAAGGCTAGGCCAAGGGAATATCCTGGCATCAGGCCACATGACAATAGTCCCCAGTGTGGCTCAGGGGTGTAGTCCCTGGAGTGGTCCCCAGGGGTGGGTATTGTATTCACCATCCACTCATCTGGGTTACTATTGTTGGTGGCCAATGTGCACTGCTTTCCATGTATGTGATCTATATTCCATAACATGGACAGTGTCTGGGTTGTGCACATGTCCCACACACATGGTCTTTGACATGTGGAAGTGTACTTGAAGTCTCTCAGGCATGTTGTGTGGACAGATTGTTATCTTTTGATGTAGCATTCCTGACCTCATTTGTTGAGACTTGGCTATGTAACTGAGGTTGTGCTTGCACCTACACTGACAGCATGATATGGGTATTCAGTGGAGTTTGTGGCATCTGTCCATACAGGGCATGTGTATAAGGCATGGTATTCCCTTTGTGGGTTACATTTGCAGACTCTACAGTTGTTGCAGGTGTCCAGTAGGGAACATAGCAAAAGGGCCACTGCACACATTTATTTGCCTACTTGGCGGATGAAACAGGATTCCACGTCCTTTTACTTTCTGGATAACACACAGTCAGGAGATCTAACACATCAAAGTACTTTCTGTTGTCAGTGGCACTGTTGTGGTCAACAGGCATGTAGTCCACTGCAATCACACCGTGTTTACTATCTGTGAGGCAATATGCAGGGAACTACCAATATAGTGGTTGTTGCTTAGCCAAGTGTGTTTGTGCATGAGACATGGGTAGTGAGTGTTCTCTGAGTAACAGAAGGGTTGCCTATATTGTTCATCAATCCATAATATCACATGTAGGGCTATGGATTGTCTACACCAACCCCTCCAGTGTTTGACATCTGTTGTCCTTGTAAGGTGGACACTGTGACCTACACTAGGTCCTCAATATAATAATTTAGCAAAACCCACCTCACAATGGATCCTGTTATTATGCAATCACAGCAACCCCCACACAGGATACTGACAAAAGACCCACCCACACACACACACACACACACACACACACACACACACACACACACACACACACACACACACACACACACACACTTGCCAGTACTGAGATTCAAACTCCTACCTAGCTATGCATCGCTATAGTAGTGTACCACATTTATCACACATGCCACCGAACGTATAGGATGGATGCTGTCCCAAGGTACTTCTAAGGTGAGGAATATCACCAGCCATTGTAAATACTGGCATTGGATGATGTAGTGGGTGAGAGATCCCAAAAATAAGTTTACCCTACACACACATTTACATTTGCCAGGGGTGAGGTTCAAACCTCTAACAATCTTTACAGACCATTATGTTATGCAATTACCACATGCACCACTGACCTTACATGGTTTAGGGTTGGCAACAGGTACTTCTAAGGTGGATGATATCTGCAGGACTGCTAAAGTCAGGCTCTGAGATCTGTCATCATCTTCTTTCGGCTGTTCCCATTAGAGGTCACCACAGCAGATCACCTGTTTCTATTTCTTCCTGTCCTCTGCATCTTGCTCTGTCACACCAACCACCTGCATGTCCTCTCTCACCACATCCATAAACCTTATCTTAGGCATTCCTCTTTTCCTGTTACCTGGTAGCTTCATCCTTAGCATCTTTTTCCCAATATACTCAGCATCCCTCCTCAGCACATGTCCAAACCAATGTAATCGTGCCTCTCTGGCTTTGTCTCCAAACCTTCCAACCTGGGCTGACCCTCTAATATACTTATTCCTAATCCTGTCCACCCTCGTCACACCCAGTGCAAATCTTAACATCTTTAATTCTGCCACATCCAGCTCAAACTCCTGCCTTTTTGTCAATGCCACTGTCTCCAACCCATATAACATAGCTGGTCTCACTACCCTCTTGTAGACCTTCCCTTTCACTCTTACAGGTACTCATCTGTCACAAATCACTCCTGACACTCTTCTCCAGCCACGCCATCCTGCCTGTACTCTCTTCTTCACCTCTCTTCCACACTCACTGTTACTCTGAGCTATTGACCCCAAGTATTTAAACTCATCCACCTTCGCCACCTCTACTCCTTGCATCCTCACCATTCCTCTATCCTCCCTCTCATTCACACACATATATTCTGTCTTAGTCCTGATGATCTTCATTCTTCTTCTCTCTAGAGCATATCTCCATCTCTCCAGGGTCTCCTCCGCCTGTTCCCTACTCTCACTACAGATCACAATGTCATCTGCAAACATCATAGTCCACGGGGACTCCTGTCTGATCTCATATGTCAATCTGTCCATCACCATTGCAAATAAGAAAGGGCTCAGAGCTGATCCTTGATGTAACCCCACCTCCACCTTAAACGCATCTGTCACTCCCACCGCAGACCTCACCGCTGTCACACTACCCTCGTACATATCCTGTACCACTCTTACATACTTTTCTGACACTCTTGACTTCTTCATACAATACCACAACTCCTCTCTAGGCACCCTGTCATATGCTTTCTCTAAGTCTACAAAAACACAATGCAACTCCTTCCGACATTCTCTGTACTTCTCCATCAACACTCTCAGAGCAAAGATCACATCTGTAGTGCTCTTTCCTGGCATGAAACCATACTGCTGATCACTAATCATCACGTCCCTTCTTAACCTTACTTCCACTACTCTTTCCCATAACTTCATGCTGTGACTGATTAATTTTATCCCTCTGTAGTTACTACAGCTCTGCACATCACCCTTATTCTTAAAAATCGGTACCAAAACACTTTTTCTCCATTCCTCAGGCATCCGCTCACTTTCCAGAGTTCATTAAACAATCTGGTTAAAAACTCCACTGCCATTTCACCTAAACACCTACATGCTTCCACAGGTATGCCATCTGGGCTAGCAGCCTTTCCATTCTTCATTCTCTTCATAGCTATCCTTACTTCTTCCTTGCTAATCCATTGTACTTCATGATTTACTATCCCTACATCATCCAACCTTCTCTTCCTCTCATTCTCTTCATTCATCAACCCCTCAAAGTACTCTTTCCATCTCCTCAACATACTCTCCTCACTTGTGAGTATGTTTCCTTTATCACCTTTACCTGCTGCACATATTTCCTAGCTCGGTCCCTCTGTCTAGCCAATCGGTACAGGTCCTTTTCTCCCTCCTTAGTGTCCAACCTTTCATACAACTCTTCATATGCCTTATCCTTAGCCTTCGCCACCTCTCTCTTTGCTATGCACCTCATCTCCTTATACTCCTGTCTACTTTCTTCATCTCTCTGACAATCCCACTTCTTCTTTGCCAACCTCTTTCTCTGTATACTCTCCTGTACTTCCTCATTCCACCACCATGTCTCCTTGTCATCTTTCCTCTGTCCAGATGTGACACCAAGCACCTTTCTAGCCATCTCCCTTACTAGCTCTGTTGTAGTTACCCAGCTATTTAGTAACTATTCACTGCCACCCAGTGCCTGCCTTAACTCATCCCTGAACTCCACCTCACAATTACCCTTTTCCAGTTTCCACCACTTGATCCTTGGTGCTGCCCTCACACTCCTCCTCCTCTTCTTGAATACCAACATCATCCTCAAACCACTATCCTATGCTGCCAAACGACACTTTCTCCGGTCACCACTTTACAGTCACCAATCTCCTTCAAACTGGCCCTCCTACATAAGATATAATCCACCTGTGTGCATCTTCCTCCACTCTTGTATATCACCCTATGCTCCTCCCTCTTGTTAAAATATGTATTCACCACAGCCATGTCCATCCTTTTTGCAAAATCCACTATCATCTGACCTTCTGCATTCCTTTGTTTAACACCACACCTACCCATCACTTCCTCATCCCCTCTGTTTTCTTTACCAACATGCCCATTGAAATCTGCTCCAATCACCACTCTCTCACCCTTGGGTACAGTCATCACCACTTCATCCAATTCACTCCAAAATTTTTCTTTCTCATCCATTGCACACCCAACTTGTGGAGCATACACACTAACAACATTCATCATTACACCATCAATTTCCAGCTGCATAAACATCACTCTATCCGACATTCTTTTCGCCTCCAAAACACTCTCAGCATACTCTTCCTTCAGAATAACTCCTACGCCATTTCTCCTCCCATCCACACCATGATAAAACAATTTGAACCCACCTCAGATACACTTAGCCTTACTCCCCTTCCATCTGGTCTCTTGCACACACAATATACCAACCTTCCTTCTGTCCATCATATCAGCTAGCTCTCTCCCTATACCAGTCATACTGCCAACATTCAAAGTTACGACCCTCACTACCACAGTCCTAGCCTTTCTCCTCTCCTCCTGCCTTCGGCCATGTCTTCCACCTCTTCTCCTCCTTCAGCCAACAGTAGCCCAATTTCCGCCAGCACCCTGTAGGCTAACAGTACTGGTGGTCATCGTTGTTAACCCGGTCCTCGACCGATCCAGTATAAAAATTTTTCTTGGTGACTGCATGAAATGTTTTGGTGAAGTTTTATACCGGATGCCCTTCCTGACGCAACCCTCCCCATTTATCTGGACTTGGGACTGGCACAAAGAAATGCACATATGTACACATACAAACACTTGCCACGGAAGAGATTCAAACCCATACCTATGTAGTTAATGCTACTACATTGGTCCACATTTATGGCACACACCATGGAGCTTACATGTTGGAGAGCTGTGCCAAGGTATCTTTGAAGGTGACTAACATCAGCAACTGTGCTAAAGGAGGGGTAAGGGGAAGAGTAGTAAGTGTCGATATCCATAAAATCAGGTATCATCAAAGACACACACACTCTTTCACACAAACACGCACAGCTTTACAGTTGTCATGTCTGGGATGAGAACTCCT
Source organism: Protopterus annectens (assembly GCF_019279795.1). NCBI lineage: Eukaryota > Metazoa > Chordata > Ceratodontiformes > Protopteridae > Protopterus > Protopterus annectens. The sequence continues at coordinate 139,643,544 of NC_056728.1, forward strand.
ACCTAAATAGTATGCTACACTATAGCATTATGCAGTTATCACAAGCGCCACAGTGCTTATGGGACTAACACTTCTCCAAAGGGTTATTTCAAGGTGACTGACATCAGCAGGCATGCTAAAGTAGAGCAATGGGAGGCATAGTGGCTGTGAATGGCCTCAAAATAATTCATCTCCACAGCACACACAGAGTTTCACAGTTGCCATGTCTAGGATTAGAACTCCTACGTAACTAGTTTTTTACACTATAGTATTACACATGTTTTGCAAGTGCCATGCAGCTTAGCAGGCTGAGGTTATTTCAAGGTGACTGACATCAGCAGGAGTGCTAATATGGGCGATGGGAAGTGCAGTGTGTGTGGATGAGCCATAAACCATTCCTCTGGAAACATACACACACACACACACACACACACACACACACACACACACACACACACACACACACACACACACACACACACACACACAACTTTACATTTGACAGGACTGGGTATACAAATGCTAGATGAATACTGATTTGTACTGTCATGTTACACAGTTATCACAAGCACCACAGACATTATAGGGCTGAGGGCTACCAAAAGCAATGTCTACAGTGATTGACATCAGCACATCATGTGATATCGGCCAATTGGATGTGTGGTGGGTGGGACAGGCCTCATGATGGAAATCTCTCTGTCACTGTCTGTCTCTCTCTTCCCCACATCTCTGTGTGTGTATGTTTGACATATTATAGTGTGTTGGCCTGGGATATGTGTGAGTTATCCTATCCAATGTGTGTGCAAAGCATGAATGGTGTACAATGTGGTGTGTGTACACAGACATCTGCGACTGACAGATATGTATAGTCCACTGTGTTGTCAGACATGGGCTTCATTTCTCTAAGTGTAGGAGCATGCCCAGTATGACCTTCTGTATTGAGTGTGTAAATCCATTCCAGGTAGGTTGTACTCCAATATGGAGTCACAATGGGCGACAGATAGTGGGATACTGAAACTATTGTGTCTACGCTGCTTGTGTTACATGGTTGGTGTTAGCAGAGATATTCAGACATATGTACTGTTTTACACTGTGATGTATTATGTCATCAACTACTGACAGATATACTTACTTGCTCACTGTTATTTCCTGGGAAATACAAGATGAATGAAGCTGTGTCCAGTATTGTGGTCTGCAGCCTACATATTCTTGCACACTCATGTCATTCTGAAGGGGTAGCTGCAGACACTTGCTGATGGGTCTGTGTAAATGGTCTAGCACCTTGGTACTGTGGTGGCTGAGGATCCCCTTCTTGTACAGATATCGACGTAACAGAATGGCCATGTCCTGCTGTGGCTATGCCTCTCAACTGTACAGATTCACCCAGGTTACCCAGAGACAGGGCTCATATATCTGGTCAGTTCCCCTTCACATTGTGGTTTACAAGCAGGTTTGCAGCCACCGATTACTGGGTTTGCAGGCAGTTGTAGTATGGGCACACATCAGAGTTTCAGACTTCACACACTTCATGACGTCAATGCTTCTACACCTCCCACTCTGTTATTCTATCCTCTTCCTAGCATTATGCAAGTGATATCTGAGAAGTATCCCTATAGTTGTCCCTTCATCCCAGAGATATTTAGGGGGTGGTCCACAGTTTATGCAGTAGGACATGGTGGGCATGCTACTGGGATTTGTCAACATGGCCTTGCATTTGTGTTCTGTTGACTATGTTATGTTGTTAGCTGGGACCCCGTGAGATAACATACTCACTACAGGTGAGGCACAGGCCTTTAACAGAGGACTGTAGGCCATTTGGTAGTGATGCAGGCCATCTGTAGCAGGCCAGTGCATTCTGTCACTCTTACATTCCCAGGCTGTGAGCCACTGGATTCCCCTGGGGTGATAGGGTAAATGTGCAAGGTGTTAATGGCAATAGTTCCTGTCCATATTAATCCATTGGTCTGGATTCTGGCAGGGTGCTGCTTACAGCTAGGGACACACCTGCATGGGACATCTCTTCAGCATGCTGCATTCTGTGTGTCTTCCCATACAGAAGTGAGAGTCATACTGTACTCATTCCCAACAGCAGTGATATGACCTGTGATGAACCTGTGGCTGATGGTGGGGTGAGCTGAGTGCGTGTGATATGGCAGATTCTTGCAGCTGACTCACAGATATACCTGGGACATTCCCCTTATGCTGCCTTGTGCAGGGACATAGACAGTCTCTCATTACTTCATAACTGTGCCTTTTGTGGTCTGCCAGTGTTTGGCCAGACTACATCAGTATTCCATACTACACAAACAACTAATGTGCTGCTAACCTGTACATACAATTCCAAAGGTGTGTGCAGTTGACAGTTACATTATATGTACTCTGTCTAGGGTACTCCCACCTGTGTACTGTGTGTATGTCTGGGCCCACATTCATGACATGTCCATCTTTCAGATGGTGACAGATATTGACATCTAGACAGTGACTATGGATGACTGCTGACATAGGTATTGCTGAGAAGCATTGTGGTTGGCACTGCAGTTGTTGGAACATGGCCCTGTCATCAACAGTACTGGCCATAGGCCACTGAGACACAACCATCCATGCCTACATGCTGACCACTTCCAGACAATATTGAACACACAGCAATCTAACACATGGACCCCTGCATACTGTACACATGCAAGAATCTATCCTGTAAATTGGGCCAACTCAGGTAATCTGTGCTCCACTGTTATTAAACCCACACGTACATGTTACTGCATTTCTACATAGGAATGTGGGGGGGGGCACCTGATGACTTTAAACATTTGCTATGACTGTAGTGGTATTTCAGATACTCTCTTGGCTTCTATTTCATTTTGTATTCTGACCTGTCATGCAGACTGGAGGCATATCAGTAAAGTATAGATCTTAGGTTTTATTGATCTACATTTCGGTTTCAGACTTTTTACCCTTCAGAACTAACATACAACTGTCAGACCTGTTGTAGTCTGTCTGTGTAGGTCTGGAGGGGGGCTGTTCATCATTGCCATCAATTTGAGGCCTTAGCCCAACCTTTCTTTATGGTTATCTACATCTGTCCTGTTGGCTGAGGCTGGTGTTGGGTATGTGAGCCTCACTGACATGCATGTGTGTATCCTATGGACATATATTTGGGACACCATATATACTGCAGTGGGATTTGTCACTTTGTCTAGTACTGCCTAGTATGCTGACACCAGTATTTGTTATGGATTTTTGTTATGGATTTCATGTTGCCCATATAGGTGCCCACTATTTGCTGCCATCCCATTCAGCCACCTGATTCCCTTGCATGCTCACATCCATACCATAGATACAACTATCAGAACATACTACTCAATTCAGCAATTAATAGGAAGAGTGACTTACCTTGTAGCTGTGCCGGTATTGAGGACGGTGCTGGAGGGCGAACTATGTCGGATGCACATAGTACACTCCCTATACTTGGTAAAGCACAGGTAGTGTCATGTTTGGCATCCCTTTTACTGTATGTGCGAGTCAGAGAGAGGTGCCATTCTCTGGGTCTCTACCGTGTCAGTGTATGTGCTATATGATGCCTCTTTCCCAAAGCCTGGGCATACTGGGCAAGCTTCCTTCTGCCTACATGGGCAGGCTCAGGTTGTTCCTCCTCCAAGTCTCGCAGTGCCTGTGATGGCCTTGGCAATGGTGGGGGCCTGTGTGGCCTTGCCTCATGCTGTTCCTGCTGCAGCTGTTTCCACAGGATCACATTGTGTAGCATGGCACATGCTATGAACATTTGTATACATGCAGCTGGAGAGTACTGCAAGGCTCCACCAGATATGTCCAAGCAGCGGAACCATGACTTGAGCATCCCAAACACATGCTCTATTATGATTCTGGTTTGTGTGTGTGCCTCACTATGGAGTTCTTGTTCGGGTGTGGGTGCATTTCTGAAGGGTGTCATCAGCCATGGCTCCAGTCCGTAACCATAATCCCCCACTAGGTGGCCATATGGGATGTCCCCACTGGCAAATGACTGGCACAGCTGTGTCATATGCCAGATGTGAGAGTAGCGATAGCTTCCAGGGGCTGCCAGCACACACATTCAAGATAATGCCCTAGGCATCACAGATGACTTGGCAGTTGTTGGGGGGGGGGACCTTGCGGTTTATGTAGACCCTAGCCTGCTCACCGGGTGGTGCTTTGATGTGTATGTGCATGCAGTCTACAGCACCCACTACCTCAGGGTATTCTGCTACTTGGTGGAAAAGATGCATATTGCTGGTCAGCGCCTCATGGGTGTTGAGGAAAAATATGTACTCACTGGCATGTGCTGACATGACATCCAGGAACTGGTGGAGTACCCTAGAAGCTGATGCCTGTGAGATCCCCATGATATCCCCAGTTGCCCTTTAGAAGATACCTGTGGCTAGTATTATTAAGCCTACACATATCCTGGTATACACTGGGATGGGTTCCTCTCTGTTTGTTCTGTGTATGAGGCGTGGCCAGCACAGCTCAACAATTTGCTGTAGAATGCCCCTGTCCACCCTATAGTGCTCCACTATGTCCAGCTCATGTAGCCCCTGGTAGGTTACCCTGGGTCTGTACACTCTTCTCCTTCTCCTCACTGTGGGTTGGTCATCAGCATTCACATCCTCACCACCGTCAGCCTTTTCCACATATTGATGTATGAGAGCAACAGCAGAGCCTAACATTTTGTTAGTTTTGTCAGGAAAAAATCCTTGTCTGTGTACACTGGTGGTGTAGAGCTTGTGGGGAAAAACAGGCTGTAAGGTGTTTGCATAGTTTATAGTAGTGTGCTAGGCTGTTCCATGAGTAATTGGCTGATTCTGATACATTTCACCTGCCAGCTATGCTAGTTCTCCTTGATTGCCTTCCTACTGCTGTTTTCTCTTTCCATTGCCTTCCCTTTTAAGCCCTGAGGTGCAGCATGCATACCCAGTGCTCAGATGTGAACAGAGCTGCTATTTCCTGTTTTTTTTTTTGTTTAAAACCCGGTGCGCAGTGGGCACACCAGTTTAGGCAATGTAAACACTGCTAGGCAGCCTTAGACACACCCCCTTCCTTAGCTGTGCTTAGCTAAGGGCAAACACGGGCAACAGAGCTCCAATAAGCTTATGAGGTCATCTACCTCTTATACTTATACCATGGTGTTGTTGCACCTACATGGTTGGGTGCAAGCTAACACTGAGAGGAAATCTGTGATTCAGTATCAATCCCCTCATTTACATAAAACAGAATGCTAATTCATAGTTACCACTCTCATACTGAGCCTTCCCCCTTAGCAACCACCATTCCCTGGTATTGTTGTCTTATGCATGCCATTGACTACCACGGCAAAATGCTGATTTGGGTTTAAAAGCTTATTCCCAACATTTTTTCTTATTTTCGGGCCGATCCCATTTGCGCACAGCTGCTCTATGCTTAAACGGCCTAAATCAGCCAAAAAATAAATAAAAGTTAATTTTTATAATTTTGCAGCTATTTCTCATGCCAATGGCCATATACTTGGCCATTGGCATGCCTACTACATTGAATACATGCTTTCTTTGGAGCTGTCATGCCTCCATTTTGTAATTTGCAGAAATGTATTTGGTTAGCAACTGAATACATTTCTGCAGTTTACACTATTCCTGCAAAGATGCCTGCCTGCTTGCTGGATTGCTAATTTATCTCATTTATATGGTTTTCACCAGCAAATGGGGTAATTAGCATATAGCAGTGGTGTCTATGCAGGAATAGTGTAGGAGCACTCGTGCACATCCTGGGAGCTAGTTCCTGGATCGCTCGTCGGCCATATTGCGTGCAGCAGCTCTTGCACTACTACTGCACTCCATGCTGAGCTTGCTGAAACTGAGGGTGTATTTTATTTGTCAAAAATTACTATTGCTATGGTGAAAGAAAGGATTATATTACTGTAAGTGTCATAAAAATGGACTTCTCTTTTATTGAGAACACTTGCAAAATGAACCAATACTCACTAACTGAGACTTCATTAGAATCTACTCATTTTAATTAATTTCAATTTATATAGCTTCACTAGAAATCATGTGACATACTTGTCTTTTCTTAAAAATACATGCCACAATAACTGAATAACATCGAAGAAGTGAAGATTCAATAAAGTGGTGTTGGTGAAATGGGATTCGATTATCTGGCACGTCGACAATTTGAGGTAAATCCATATATATATATATATATATATATATATATATATATATATATATATATATTTGTTAATAGGTTCATAGGTTCATAGGTTGGTACTAGGCTATCAGCCCTAGGGCCTATACAAGGCTTCATCAGACTGTACCATATCTGATCCTATACAAGCCTAGCCATAACAATTCCCTGGCTATTTCTTCCCACATTATTTACTTTCCTGGACCCCTGTCTAGCAGGGCGAATGACGTGATCCTTGGGGTGAATTTCCTTTCTCCCATCCAATCGTCAAGGTTCCTCTTGAAGAGGTCCACATGCTTGACATGTATGGGCAATCTATTCCAGAGTCTGGGGAGTCTCTGGGTCAGGAACCTATCCCTCCAGCATGTTTTGTTTATTGTGATGACAAGGTTTAGATCCCTGGAGCGTGTAGCTCTGAGGGATTGGGATTTCTTTAAGTGTAGCATGTCCAACAGCTCTGGGCTTGACATGACCTTGTATGTTAAGCAGAGATCGCCTCTGAGTAGACGATATGCGACAGGGTATAGCTGGAGTTTTTTAAGGTGGTCAGCGTAGGGCATCTGCTTTAGGCCTGTGATTCTTTTAGTGAGGTATTTCTGAGGCCTTTCCAGTTGTTGCAGATGTCTTGAGAGGTACATACCAAATGGGGCATTGTATTCTATAATGGGTCTAATGAGGGATGAGTACAGTGGGACAATGACCTCCTTTTTTCTGGATGAAAAGCCCTTCATGATGAAGTGTGCCACATAGAAGGATTTCCTGACTGTTGTGGTGATGTGGTTATCGAAGGTGAGACCACTGTCCACCTGTGTCCCTAAGTCTCTTATCACACTTTCTGTGTTTAGTGTACTGCCACCTATATGGTAATTCATGGATACATGTTTTTTCCCAAAGGGGATAACAATACATTTCTTGGCATTGAGCTTGAGCCCATGGCTCTGGCACCAAGCATCTGTTTCTATTTGGCCCTTTTGTAGAGTATCCACATCATTTGGGGATTCAGTAATGGCTCCCAGTTTGCAGTCATCTGCAAAGTTTGTTAGCCAGAGTCCCTTAGTGTTGACCTGTACTTCAGAGAAGTAGATGCCAAACAAGAGCGGCCCCAGGACTGAACCCTGAGGTACTCCACTTGTCACTTGTCTGTAGCTGGATTTGGAGTCGGCTACTTTTACAGTGTGGGTTCTTTCAGTAAGCCATTTAGCAACCCATTTGGTGGCATAGGGATTAATGCCCAACTTAGTAAGTTTATCTATGATTCCAGAGTGGGGGATGGTGTCAAAGGCCTTGGCAAAGTCTAGATAGGCTGTGTGGACCACCTTACCCTTGTCCATGGCTCTGGAGACTGATTCAAAGAAGTCAATCAGGTTCAGGAGACAAGATCGGCCCTTCACAAACCCAAACTGGGTGGGGTCCAGTGTTTGAAGGTTGCCAATGTCTTTGTTTATAAGTTCCATGATAACACACTCCATGGCCTTGCAGATAAGGCTTGTCAGACTAATGGGACGGTAGTTTCTGGGATCCAAGGTGGATCCCCCCTTGTGGATTGGGATAACTGTAGCTCTGCGCCACTCAGTGGGCACAAAACCTGAGGTGAGGCTATGATTAAACATGATACTTAGGTGAGGTGCCAGTTCATATTGTAGTTCATGTAGTACACAGCCCGGGATGTCATCTGGTCCCATGGATGCTGTATTCTTGGCTTTAGAGAGTGCGTTTTGTACCTGTGTGGCCATTATTACTGGAATTTGGCAATCTTCCGGTATTGAGATGGGCCATTTAGGCAGTGAGAGGGGGGTTAAGTTGGCACTGAATCGATCTGCCAGGATATTGGCAATATCCTACAGATCAGTATATTTAATGCCATTCTGTTTTAGCTCAGAGCAGATCTGAGCATTGCCATTTAGATTCTTGACATAGTTATAGAATGCTTTGTGGTTGTCTTTGGAATCTTTGGCAATTTTATTTTCGTAACTAGCTTTGGAGGATTTTATGAGGCATCTCAGTTTCTTACTGAGGCTAGTATGGGAGTTTTTTGCATCCTGGGATTTTACTCTTTTCTTGAAAAGTTTCTTCCTTTTGTTGTAAAGTTTGTTTATGGCAGGGGACCACCAGATTGGCTTCCTTTTTTTGGATGAGAGCATTTTGGTTCTATTTGGGATGGCACGATTCATGCATGAGTGGATGTGCTCGTACAGTGCCTTAGTGTAGGATTCAGCAGTTGAACTTTCAGTTCCCGTCTGCATGGGTGTCATGAAGTTTGTCACTTCTGACTTGAGTAGCATGAAGTTGGCTTTGGAGAAGTTTTTTGTGGTGGTTTCTTTACTGGGGGGTGGGGGTGGGATGTGGATGTTAAGGGTGATTAGCTTATGGTCAGACCTGACTAACGAAGGGGTGACCATAGAAATGGAGCATTGATTTCCCATGTTGGTAATGACCAGGTCTAGGATATTGGAGCCCCTGGTGGGACTATGGATTAGTTGATCCAGTGTGTTGGAATTTATGAATTCCAAGAACCATTGCGCAAAGGTGTTGGGACATGAGTAGTTTTCCCAGTTAATGGCAGGGTAGTTAAAATCACCCAGTATTAGGGTGTTTGGTTCTATCTTAATATTTTCCAGTATGTTTAGAAAGGTGTAGTGAGAATCTTGGGGTATGGTGGGGGATCTGTAGCAAGCTACAGTTTGGATTGCAGTCTTACCTAGTGTTAGTTGCACTTGGAGAATTTCAGACACATTGTGTTGGCCAACTAGCCTGGTGGTGTGAATATCCTTGGTGAATATTGACACTCCTCCACCTTTAGTGTTTTGGTCCTGGTTTGGTGGTCGAAAAGTGTGGTAAAAGTTGTAGCCTGGTATTGCAGGGGTGCTCTCTGGAGCCTTGAACCATCAAAATAATGAATGAAGGTTCAGCGAGCATGGGATGTCAGATTACTGTTGGCTGAATCCTGCGTTGCTGAACCTTCATGTTTTCGAGTCACTGGTTCAGTGAATGCACTATGCATTCGCTCATATCTGGTCATCCTTATTACTAGAGATCATGGTACAGTGCAGACTGGGAAATTTACCTTTTCCCCACTGTAGTGTTATCTCAGAGTTGGAATATATAATTTTCAGGGGGTGTGGGGTGCAGGGGGCTTTCCCCCTGCAAAAACATGAAGTTCAGTTTTGTGAAGTACATTTGTACTGCTGACAAGCAGGACTTAACTTACTCTTGTAAAAGGTGCTGGGGAATTAGTATGTCATATAATGCTGAATTCGAATAATCAGCATTATAGTCGACATACTGACCTAGTTAGTCTTCCGTCTTCTGTATTGTGAGTCATGTAGGCTGGAACAAAAGGGAAAGGCATCTGGGGAATCATCTCAATTTCAGGTATTTCTCAGAGTTGTTCAGCAATGTGATATAGTGCTCTCTCCTCCATTTCATACCACTTTATTATGTATATTGTTTATTTACATGCATTTTGTTAACCTGGCTCATCCCACTAGCCTTATGGCCTATTTCTAAAGGGAGACCTAAGGCAGGCATCATAATGACTGGAGTGCAGGAGTGAGTCCCTTGTAATGTCCTGACATATCAGGCAGAAGATAAGGAGCACATCTCTTCTCTGTTGTTGCAGATGGTAATGATGTTAGAATGTATGACAGAGGAATGGAACATGAGCCACGAGATCATAAGAGACACGATGAATAGGAAGAACATTAATTGTAATCTAACGTTTAACAGCAGTTTGAGGGTGTTAGAATGTAATGACAAATATAATGAACAAATGGGAACAGAAGACAGAACTGCTTTGGGTCCCAGAGGTGCCAAATAGCAATGCCAGATTAGAAAATATCTGGAACTCTTATGTAGCTGGATGTGATAACAAGATACTGCACAGACTGTAAGGACTCACTCTGAGACTTGAGGGAATTTACTTTTAAGTATTGTAGTGATTTTCCAACACAGATATACAAAAACAAGGATGAACAACTTAACTGAAAATCTGATTACATTAGCAATATCAGAGGTTCATTTTCTAGGTTCAAATTCACCAAAACTTCCCTAATAATTTATACAAATTTCCTTCTTACAACCTGATTTTGTTCTCAACCAAGGTTTCAAAATTAAACAGCACCATGTGTGTGTGTGTGTGTGTGTGTGTGTGTGTGTGGAGGGGGGGGGTTAAAATGCTTTTTCTTAAGAAGGCTAAAAATCAGGTTTTCCATCATTTTTTCAGCAGATTAATTCCAAATTTACCTTATGTAAAAATATTTAAAAATCAATCAATGTTTCACTACCATCTCTTTTACCTGTAGGTATAAACGTAAATGCTTTACAAAAGATAGAAAAGTGAGTTAAATTTAACTCCAAACTACTATAGCTAAATATCTTAAAATTGTCATAAGACCACACTAAACTGTTGTTCCCTATCCTGTCCTCAAGTCCAAATGCTAGTTCCTCCTTTTCCCTTTCTACCCTTTCCCCCTTGCTTGGACATGCCCTTCACTTCTGGGCCATGTGTCTTGTTAATTGGGGAAGTATATAGGTTGATTTTTTTTCCCTGTTGGGCCTCCACAGTGGGTAAATTCTGAAGGGTCAACCAAATTATAAGCTTCTTCCCCATAGTTCAGTTCAGAAAAAAACCTCTGTATTGTTCATACCAGAAACATCTCCTAGAGGATGTAAAAATTCGAGGCCCTATTTTCATTACTGCTCATATTCACTGTCCTATATTTGGGTGCCTGATATGCTCTCCCTTCAATATATTACTTCCAATCTCTTTCAGATTTGTTCCATTTGCATTTCTTTATTTTGTCAACAACTTCATCCACCTCTTTTAGAATATTATATTTATTTTTGTGTTCATTTAAAGCAAACAATAAATCAGCCTGCATATGATTGTTCATAGTAATAATTTCATTATACAATCCATTTAAAAGTTGATCATTGTGCTTAATAGTTGCTTCCATAACATGTAAACCAAACTTATTAAAATTTTCTTTATGAAATTCAGAACCTGGCTAAACATTATTAGAATTTCTACATATCCCAAGTCTACTAGGGACTTGTTTTTCAAGTATACTTTCCTTGAAAAAAATATTCTCTAATACCAAAAACTGATATTTTAGCATTTTGGTTTTTTAACTTATATAACATAGTTCTGTATGACCTCATGTAAACACTTTCATTAAATACTTGAAAATTAGTATCTTTTAGCCAGGTATCCATGTCCAAGTGAATATATTTAGCAGAACCATTGTCCAAAAAAGAACCCAATGCATTTCCTGAAGTTGCATGATGTCCGTTACTACCAGTTGTGGGTTATTTGAAATTATACAATGCGTTAGTATAAACAACACTCTCGCTGTGTTAAAGAGTTTAACATTAAACCCATTTAACATAGCGAGATTAAAAAAAACGAGATCGAAGGGCAGCAAACAGGCATTATACAATGCCATTATTTAAGAAAAAGTATTATTTCTTTTCTTAAAATATGTCATTAGATATAAAAATAAAACTTCTGGTGGGTGGGTAATGCTTTACCCTTGTTTACCTTATTTAGCCCTCGGGACTTCGGGCCGCCACCCCACCCGCCAACCCATTACAAATCCACCCAACATTACTTGCTGCAATTTATAATAGGACTCACTTGCTAAGTAAAGGAACACTCATGTTCAACCCTGTGAGTAATACAAGCAGACAATCCTCTCCCTGGTCCTTTGACTGGCTGGAAACAAGTAATGGAAACATCACAGTCATCTACATTTGAAATATCAACTAATAACTGCCCTGATGTGTTTGCATTTTAGGAAAACATGTTTATAAGCTTTATAAGCTCACCCAGTACCTTCCATTCACAGTTCTCAGCGTTCCCATTTATGTTGGCATCATAGGTTGTCATAACCCAACCGTAAAAATAGAAAGAAGCTAAATTCACAAACACATATTGGTAAGCAGGACCAAATAAAACATGCCATCAATATTTAATGGCAACAGCAACTCTGCCAAGCACCAACACTGCAGTCCACCAAGGAAACAAAATAGACTGTTTGTTTTTGTATTTATTTAATTAAACACTTTCATATCACATAAAGACTTCATCAACATTAGCATACTTGACAAGCCTTCCTTTAAATACACTTCCATTTAAATTCTATTAGTTGTTTTTACAAACCCTTCATATCTTATTCCTTGATACTCATTCCATTAATAATTAAAAGTGATGACACATATTTAAAAATACATAATACCCAAGTTACATTATAACCTATATATGAAACATGTTTCTATTAAGAAATTATCATTATATTTTGAAAAAAATGTATATGTCACATCTAAAAGTTGTGTTCTTTGAGCAGAATAAACAATCTGAACATGAGTTTTGTTGAAAAAGGACTGATGAATACATTAATGTATTCTGTCCATAATATAAAGTAATTCACAGCTTGGACACCCTTCATTTTAAAGCTGGGGCTAAGAAAAGATGGTCATTCAACCCTGGGGAAACATCTGCATGCCCCAATGAATGAGGAGGCAATGCAAGACCAATTTAGAATATCATTAACTGCTTTGGTAGCTACAATTAAACATCAGTGTTCCCCCAGTGTTGAATAACCATATTTTCTTAGCCCTGGTTTTAATATTAAGGGCAGCCAAGCTGTGAATTACTTTATTATGAAGAAAAATTCTAAAATGGATGATTATGTATGAATACACATTTATTTATTTCTTTATTTCTTTATTTATCAGTCCTTCTTCAATTCACCTAATATTCAAATTGTTTATTCTGTTCAAAGAACACAACTTTTAGATGTGACATGTATATTTTTTCAAAACACAGCAATAATTTCTTAATAGGAATATGTTTCATGTACATTTTTATAATAAGGGAATGTGACTTGGGTATTATGTATTTTTAAATGATGTATCATCACTTTAAAATATTAATGGAATGAGCATCAAGGAACAGGATATGAAGTTTTAAAAAAAAAAAATCAGCCAATAGAATTTAAATAGTTGTGTATTTAAAAGGATGGTTTATTAAGTATGGTTATTCTGATGAAGTCTTTGAGATGAAAGTGAGCAATTTAATAAATAAAAAAATGAAGAATCTATTTTATTTCTGGGTCTATATTATAACATCAAAGTCTTAAAACTTTGAATGTTATAATATCAAACCATTTCAATCGAAAGACTATAACATTAAACACTCAAAATAGCAATTTTTTCCCAGGGAACAAATTTGCTGTTCCAACAAACATACACACAACTCAAGCACACCAAAATAAATAATCCACACACATATACTTCACAAAACCCTACACTAAATCATACATACACTTCTAGCTATCCACTTACCTTAACCCAACCCTAACCCTAAGGTCCGTAACTACCGCACACTCACCTTACCCGCTCCCTAACCCTAAGGTCCCCAACTAACACACACTCAATTAAGACATAAAGCTTATCATGTTGTCACCCTCATATTTCTCTGGTACATCATATATTCTTATAACATTTCTTCATATTTTATTTTCACATTTCAAAAGTTTTATTAAGATTTTACAACAAATATTACATAAATAGCAATACATAAAATGTTTAATTTTAAATTATTTGCACTATATACATCATGACTGCAACAGAAGTCAAGTTATACAAGTATTTCAATTCATGTCAAGTAAGTTATTATTAGGTATACTTTACAAATAGGTTATTATTAGTTTAATCTTGTAGCAGGTTTGTATCCATAAGTGACAGTTTCTGAAAAACATGTGGATTCTTTATGATGGTCCTTGCAGATATTCTGCATCTTCTTTATACTGATCTCTTCAATGGTTGTTTCTTGTGATGGTGAAGGCTTTTTTTTTTATTTTCTTGTTATTTTTATTTATTTTTTTTGCATAGACAAAATTGTCCCAGTTAGATAACAGTTCTCATTATTCATTTTTGTAATTCTCTAATATATTACATAATATTAGAGTTTTTTGTTAAAGAGAAGGAATCAGTCTGCAAAGCTTTAAGGAAATCAGCAACTTTACTCCAATAGGAATTTACTGAAGACAGTCATAGAATATATAAGCACAATTTGCATTATAAATTTGTTTGTATCTCCAACAGTCAATATATTTGTCCTTACTAATTTTTGCTATTTTGTTTAATGTTATAAAGACCCTGTGTAGAAACATCCATATAAAAATATACCTAAAACGAATCCAAGAGGTATTTTTTTACAGATTTCAGTAACTGAAGTTTATTACTTTGTTTACAGATGCATTGTATTCTAATGTGTATATAATCAAGATTTTTTTTATTTCCCTGTGGTCTCCCACAACCCAAAGATATGCTGTAGGTGGATTGGACACTCTAAATTGGCCCTAGGTGTGAGTGTGTGCATGTGTGTGCCTTCTGTGGAAGGTTGGGCACTGGGCTGAAACTCCACTGCAAATCATGAGCAGATAGGTGATCCACTGTGGCAACCCCTAATCGGGAAAAAGCTGAAAGAAGAAGATTATTATATATTATAATGATTTTATACAAGTTTGAGATTATATTCTTCAATTCAAGATGACTATATACAGTGTGATATCATTATCATTTTACGTTAATTTGAAATTTTTTATACTGAGAATTTGACAGAGAAAGAAATTTATATTCTGCATAAAGCCCTATGCTTTGCATATAAATCCAACCTTGTGACTCCAGATTAAATCGAGAGATTATTGTCTGTATTATTTTCACTTCTATACCCTCTAGACAGTGGTGCCAGCAATGGAAATTTCTACATTTCCAGATGTCAAGTTTTTTGGCTATACATTTTTCCATGAATGTCTTCTGTCATTCTGAAAGAGATAAGTGTGTCAAACAGCAATTTCAAATCAATATTGCATAAGATTATATTTTAAAGTTTTTAAAATGGTATTAACATAATTAGATTGCAAATGAGAAGAAATTGTATATCATATACAATTACACAGATAGATCCAAAAATAATTATTTATATCAATAATGTAAGTTTTATCAACTTTCATTTTTTGCATTAAAAAGAAAATGCAGTGCTTTTCAATTTGAGCTATAATTGGGATCTAACCAATTAAGTATGATTTTAAAATTTGCTGCTTTTGCATAAGTTTCTATATCTGGAAAATTTATAACTCCTGAGTTCCATGATCTAATATGATGTTGAAAAGCTATCCTAGTTTGTTTGGGACCCAAAGAAAATGCAATAGTAGTTTATTATTTTTTGTGTGAGTTTTGTTTGACCGCTTGAGGCATATATCAATTTTTTGTGTAACAATATCATTTTAATTAATTGTAACCCATCTTCAATAGAGATTATTAATTTGTGCAATTTAGCATTTAGTTTTGTTATAGTTTTAAATATTTTTTCACAATTTGAATTTTTATTTTCTTCTAAGGTTTTCTGTATGATAACACCTAATAAGTTAAGGATGAAGATTTTTCTTCAGTAGTGTTTTTTGGTTTGTTTGTTCGTTTGTAAATCTTTCTTTTTGTTTAAAAATAAGAATTCTAAATTTAAGTTAATAAACTGTAATCCTGAAAATTGTTGATATTGCTTAATAATGAGGTTAAGGTCTTCTAATGATTCTTGGGAATTTAGTCAAGGTAAAGTTATATCATCTGCAAATAACATCATTTTTGGAACTGTAACCTTCAGCCATTTATACACCTTTTATTTTAAGATTCTATCAAATATAGAATAGAATAGAATAGAATAGAATAGAATAGAATAGAATAGAATAGGAAATATGGTGCAACATTGCTTTATATAGATAGTTATGGGTCTATATTTGGAGGTAAATGGTCCCAATTTGGCATATGCTTTATTATTTTTTTAATATAATTATTACAAAAGGAATGAATTGTTGAGTGAAATTAAACAATTCTAGCATTTAAATATATGATGTCAATTTAGAGAATTAAATGCTTTTTCAATATCCAGGATAATTTAAAAAACTTATTTTTTGCATTATTTATAACATCTATAAGTGTCAATATTCCTTAATATTATTGTGCATTTGTCTTTTTTATTTAAAGCCTATCTAATCTACATTGATTATTTTGGGTAAAGAGTCTTTTAATTTGTCTTATAAAATGGACATGAAAATGTTCTAATCTGTGTTTAGGAGTAAAAAGATCTATAAGGGGAGCATAGTTTTTTTTTGAGTATTAGAGTAATTAAAGAGTATTTCCAGGATGAAGGAATTCTTTTAACTGTAGTTGTAAGGTGATTTTCAAAAGAAGTAAATGATGTATTGGGGGAATAGCTTGTACAGTTCATTGAATATTCCATCTGTGCCTGGAGTCTTATTGGGTTTAATTCCTCTTATTTTATCTACAACTTCATTTAAAGAAATTTAAGTATATTATTTTTTTAAGTTTAGGTGATATTCCTTTAAGAAGTGAATGGTCAAAATTGAAAATTTTATTTGAGTCATTATATGTTGATTCTTGATTTAAGGATAGATAATGTCTGAATATGTCTAGAATCTCTCTGAGATCTGAACCTATTTTATTTCTATTATCCTTTAGTTCTAAAATGCAGTTGGATCTAGATTGCATTTTGACTATTTTCAATAAGTTGTGCATATATTTAGGTGGCATAGCATAGGAGGCAATTAATGTTTATATTGCTGGAGCTGTCATATGACAGAAGTTCAGAATATTTTTGTTAAAATTTTCTGTTTCATTTTTATGGCTTTATTGTTTTCTTTAAGTTTGCTTTTTATTGTTTGAAGTTTAAGTTGAATATTTAATATAGCATTATCCCACTCTCTCATTTTTCTTTTTTACAAAGATAAGGCTTAACGATTAATATAAGCTTTAAGGGAATCTCAAATCATGAATTATTGATTTGTGTAAAGGTTCAATTTTCAAAAGTACCCAGTGTTTACCTTTGTTAAGTTTTGTAATATATGCAGGAATTCTAGTCATATGTGGTATTTTTAAGTCTATTTGATGTTTTAAAGTAAGTGTGCTGTGATCTGAGATAGGGCAATGGACTGCGTTGAAGTTTAATACTTTGGAGATGACATGTTGTGAAATTAGAATCCTATCAATTCTGATTTGGGTGCCTTAATTAAAAGAATAATGTGTAAATTGTAAGGATTTGTTATCTCTCACACTATGTGTATCCTTTAAGTTAAGAATATGTATCCATTTTTAAGTATCTTAGCTGTAGAAGTTAGTCTTAACTTTCTGGTAGAACTACTGTCCAAATTATTTAATAAGTAATTAAAAATCACCACATATCATTAAATTCCCTTTAGCATTGTTAAAAATAATGTCTAAATATTTTTTTTTGCTAAACTTGATCCCATCCTAGAACATCAATATAAATTTGCTAATGTCTATAATCTATTATTATATTTTATAAGTATAAGAGACAAGAATCCATCTTGATCTCCTATTTATTTTAAATGTTTCCACACAATCACACCACCTCTCTTTTACTTTTTAAAGCTGGACTGGATTAATATTATGCATTTGTCTGAATTTCAAACATGTTTATCTGAATATTTAATGTGTGTTTCTTGGAAGAATATAATTTGTGGCTTATTGGTATCAAGATAGTTTATCAAGTTTGCTCCTTTTTTAGGTTTATTTAGTCGATTGACGTTTAAAGATAATAAAGTTAGTTGCATGTTAAAAGTTGAAAATAATTGACGAGATAAATTATTGCATTTTTTCTACTAAGTAGTGAAATAAACCACTTCTTTTGATTTGCTGAATTAAGTAAAAGAACATTTCAGGCATGACTAAATTTCTATATTTAAAAAAAATTAAGAAAAAATAAATTAACTATATACATGGACATATTAAAATTCCTTATCTAGAAGTAAAGAATCTACTAGACTAACACTCTCTCACAAATACTTACCTAAGGCTAGAAGAAGTAGATTGTCTTGTTGAAGTCTTAGAGCTGTGCAATAAGTGCAATTTGGGTGGGGTGGAAAATTCACACTTTTCTTCCTCTTTCATCTATAATTCATTCTCTTCCTCTATCTTACCCTCTTTTTCTCTTTTTCCCTTTCATTCCTTATCTTTTCTTTTTTCTTGTCACCTTTTCCTTTCTTTTATTTCATTTTCTTCTCTCTTTTCTGCCTTTGTTTTCCTTCCCTTTCCTGCTTTCATTTTTTCTCTTTTAATTGTTTAATATTGATTACATTGATCAATTAAAGTTTGTAGATCATTTCATGCACTCAAAAGATCTTGTATGAGTGTAACAAATTAATTGAGTACTGTTGAATTTGATCTTGTTTAAATTTCATGATATAAAAAGACATTATTTTTTAATTTATCAAAAACAGTGTTTGGATAAATAATCTATTTAACTTAACAGTTATAGAAGTGTAACATTTTAAAATAATTATCCATTTGTAATTAGGCATATTTGTATTTGACATATGTATTGATTGCAAGGTGTGCATTAACAATCGGCAGAAAGTAAAATTGATTTAATCTCTAAGATTGTTCTTGTTGTCTAACCACTGTTTCGCAGATTATGAACATAGGTGTAGTTAAAATAAAATTTTCTTTGGTTCATATAGATTCAGTGAAAACATTCCATGGAAATCTTTCTTTTTCTTACTTTTTGTTTCAATCAGTATTTGTCTCAGATAATCAAATTTCTATTGGCTGTATCTATTTTCCTCTGTTAATTAAATGTGTAGTATGTATTACTTTAGCTTCCCATCTATTTACTTGTTTTAGTTTCTTTGATGAAATGAAGAAACAAACCAACATCATTTTTTCTTTTCTTTTTTTCTCCTCTTCCACTCTCTCCTCCCTCAAATGCTTTTGTTTCTTTTCTCTCCTCATTTCTTCCTTCTCTTCATTCTTTATTTTTTTTCTATGGGGAAAACTAGACTGAGGGTATAAAGGAACAACTGGTATACAGATCTCCAAAATGAAGTAAATAGCAATCCACCCATCTCAATACTCTCCCATATCAATTAGTATTTCAGTATTTTCTATTTATGGTATATCAAATCAAATGTACACCTATTCCCCCTAAAATTGCTATTATAAATTATCTGCTGTTAAATTGTAAAATGACAGAGCACAGCAACTTTATAATTCATGGCAATTCTCTTCAAGTTTGTTTAAACAACATTACAGATAAATCATTCATAATTCTATCTCCTCAGATCTCATACAAACATTTCTCTTACT
Source organism: Protopterus annectens (assembly GCF_019279795.1). Lineage (NCBI taxonomy): Eukaryota > Metazoa > Chordata > Ceratodontiformes > Protopteridae > Protopterus > Protopterus annectens. The sequence goes on from NC_056728.1 coordinate 139,662,894, forward strand.
TAAGTAGGTGTGTTTCTCTTCTATTTCAAATATGCATATATATATATATATATATATATATATATATATATATATATATATATATATGTGTCCCCTTCATATGATCGACTTTTCACAAAGTCAAAATTCATATGGCCGAGACCATATGATCGACTTTTGAAAAGCTGATCATGGGGAACCGCTATCTCTGTACAGTGTGTAATAGGAACATTTTCCTCTTCTGCACTGTAGTGCGATCTCGGAGTTGGTATATTTAAGTTACGGGGGGGTGGGGGTGGGTGGTGGAGCCCAGTTGCTAACATCTTTTAGGTAAGTGTTTGTTGTGTTTTTGTGTTTACTTTACATTTTCAGCTTTTCAAAAGTCGATCATATGGTCTTGGCCATTTGAATTTCGACTTTGTGAAAAGTTGATCATGTAAAGTAGACCCATATATATATATATATATATATATATATATATATATATATATATATATATATATATCATGTTTGTAGATAACTTTACTGTGTGTTACATCAAAAGTCATATTTAGGAACACCTTTCTTCTTTCTTCCTCTCTTGTTGTTCTCATATATATTAGTGCTAAACAGCAGAAAGTCTAAATCAGTTGATTCAGGTGTAAAGATGAAAGTATAATTCACATCTACATTTTACAGTAAGCTAATAATGACTTTTCAAATTGTATGTTTAAGTCACTATCTCTTTTCTCTGTCTCTTGACATTTTATAGGTTCATAGGTTCATAGATTAGTACTAGGCTAATTGCCCTTGCGAGCCATTTTAAGCCTAGCCAGTTATCCCTTGTGAGACTCAAACCTTGCACCTTGTGTTTATAAGGCAAACACCTTAACCATTAAGCCACCCTCCCAACCCATTAGCTTTCAGTTCCTGGTATGTTTATGCAACTGCTTCTTAGATAAATGGCCAGACCTTTAGGTCAAGAATTATATAATATGTCTATATGACCAAAAATTAACCTATGATACTCTTTATTAAAGTTTTTTTGTTCAACACTCTTTCTCCCCATTTTCCCTTTCCCTTTTTCCCTCACTTCTTTTATTCCTTTTTTAGGGACTAATAAATTTGGGGACCATAAAGGAAGAGATGTGGAGAGCTATTGTGGAATAGAACATACAATAATTTCTTACTGCAAATCATTCATCTACTAAACAGCATTTCATATTACATCTCACATTATCTTTACCAAGAGCTTTATAATATAAATTATCCTTGCTTGAATTCAGAGCAAGGTTTTGTTTATGTTCTGCTTCTTTTTCATTTAATTTTGTATTTTATAAAAAATATATCATGGTGATGTATCTGTATTTCAGAAATCACAGAGAGAGAAGAATTTTGCTCTAATAATATAGTAAATAAATTTCTTTTTACACTCATATAAGAGTGCAATAGTTAAAAAACATCTCTACATAACAAGGTGTTCAGTGGATATAAACATGCTCACATAATCCATCTCTCACATATTAATAAAGGGTAAAAGGGTGTACCTTCTTGAATTTCAGTATTACAAACACACATTTTATTTGAATAGAGTAGAAGAGGGATGAGGATAACAAATGAGAATCAGCCAATAGGGGGAGATGAGGAGGTTCAAATATACATGCAGAATGTAAAATAAAAGTCAAATAAGGCAGGCCAATCTACAAAGAGGGTGAGCAGATTTATATAGAATGATAAGCTGCATATTTAAAATATGCAAAGATAGATGAGGAAAGAAAACCAGGGGACATTACTGTGACAAACTGCACGTAAAGGATATAACACTCTCCTCACTGAGAACAAAAAAAGGAAATCATTAACAAAAAAAACGTAAGAGAAATGGAAAAGGAAGCTGACTCTGCCAGGAACTAGAACACAACATAATAAATGTAGGAAGGTGCAAGATAAGTCGACAAGGAAGATAAGGAAACAGTCATCAAAAGCAGAAGATTCATTTAACCATAGATTACACCCAAACAAATCTGATCTCTTCCTATCTATAGTAAGCTTAAAGGTTCAAGCTGTTATCACATTTACACTCATCTCATTTGCCTGCACAACCATAAGGTCATCTCTCTCTCTCTCATTTCTCCTTTTCCACGTGTGTGTGTGTGTGTGTGTGTGTGTGTGTGTGTGTGTGTGTGTGTGTGTGTGTGTGTGTGTGTGTGTGTGTGTGTGTGTGTGTGTGTGTGTGTGTGTGTGTGTGTGTGTGTGTGTGTGTTTGCACCAGATGTAGAAATGTAAAAGAACATCAATTAGTTCATAAATTATGAATTATCTATAAGATTCTGGTATTACTGGTTTTCTTTCCTCATCTATCTTTGCATATTTTAAATATGCAGGCTTAGATCTCATTCTATATAATTCTGCTCACACTCTTTGTAGATTGGCCTGTCTTATTTGACTTTTATTTTACATTCTGTATAAACAAAAATCACAATAACAACACTCTATCCTCAGGCCTCTTTATTGATCTCTCTAAAGCCTTCGATATGGTTAACCACCAACTTCTCATAAACATACTCAAAAACCTATCTCTTGATTCACTGGCTATACAATGGTTTCAATCCTACTTAAACAATAGTCAACAAGCAGTTCTGTGGGAGAACAACTTATTTCCCCATCTCCCCATTGCACTCGTGGTGTCCCGCAAGGTTCTATACTTGGACCTCTTCTATTTTCTATTTTTATCAACGACCTGCATACTGTAATTCCTCAAGCTACCATAATACAATACGCAGATGATTCAACATTAATATGCTCAGCCCCGACCCCATCAGACCTTCAGTCTCTCACCCAAAAAGTGTTTAACATAGTTGAGGAATGGTTACTACACCAGTGCCTCATCTTGAACCCCAAATAAACTAAACTCCTAATTTTTACTCCCACCCATAGGGCCACACCACTACACTTTACTGTTACATCAAACAACGGAACCATCATATCCCTCCAACTCTACCACAAAACTCCTAGGGGTACTAATTGACAATAACCTTAACTTTGATAGTCACATTAACAATACCATAAAAACAGTCAACAAAAAGCTAGGCTCCCTCTATAGAATCAAATTCTTTCTTATCCCACTAGCAAGGTCTACTATTGCCCAGACCCACTTAATCTCCACCCTCCTCTATGCCTCCCCTATACATACTAACCTCTCAAAAAACAACTTGAACAAACTGGCTGTCTCCTACAACAATATTGCTAGATTTGCAACAGGCTCTATATTCAGAACCCATCACTGTATTAATTATGAACAATTAGAATAGCTAGAGGTGCCAAATCTACTTCTATTTAAACAATTAACAGTTGCCTACAAAATCCTGTATCAGCCTACTAACACACCAATTCTTATCAACCTTATCACCCCCTACAACAACCTTAAGACCCTACGCTCATCTAATAAAATATTAGTACAAATGGGCAAAACATACAATAAGGCTGGTGACTCTTTGTTCTCTAATACCGTGGGTAAAACCTGGAACTCTCTCCCCAGTGACCTGACCTCCCTTTCTTCACTAACACAATTTAAAATCAGGCTTAAAACCTACCTTAAATCCCATTGGTTATGCTCCTGTGTGAACCCAGACTAACTTCTCATGTCATTTCTTACAAAGATACCTGTCTTATTACTGTTATATACTAACTGCCTATTGAAAACCATAAATATAACAGGCCTTAAAATTGATTACAATCTCTATCAATATCCCTAAAATGTCATTTAGACTACCTACTAAGTTAACAAAAGATACATATCATAAGATTCTGCAATCAAATGTATTTTGAAGTGAACATATTTCCTTATATTTTAATCTACTCACATCTGTATAATCTATCATGTATAATATAGCTTAATTTTGTATTGTACTTGCACCTGTGAAATATTGATTTTTATATATAATATTTTACTGTATTTTCGAGGAGCTTTTCTCCCCGGGCCTCTGCTGAAAATGGACATATATCCAACTGGACTAGCCCGGTCAACAAATGTAAAATGAAATAAAAAAAAGAAATAAAAATAAATTATTTGTACACTTTGCAGGGAAGTGGCATAGTATTCCAACTTAATGTCAATACATTTATTATTTAGAGAACCCAAAAATTCTTCATTAAACATTTTCAGCCACTTTTCCTCCTTACTTTGCTTGTAAGATGTTTCTCTATGGCTTCTAGTTATTTCTTGTTAAAATAACTGTTAGTTTAAAAAGTAAATAACGTGCATATTATAAATTATGCATTATTTGGAAGTTTTATTTAAAAATATTTTCCCTAAGATTTTTTATGAAGTTAAGAACAGTTAGTCTTTGGCACAATGTGCTGAATGCATTGTAACATTTAACAAAAATGTTAATAAGTAATTTTGCTATCTTGACAGAGTAGTAACTGGCACATATTTTATTTGATCCAGTCCCTTGTAATGATGATTAACACCATTTACCTGCACTTTTTAAGTTGTTATTTATGTTGATGAATAAGACGTTTACTTTGAATACATGTACTTTTTTAATTGTGTTTCTCAGTATAAAGAAGATGCCGATTCAGTTATGAGGACTGATACATATTTGTTCATTTTATTTGAGAGTTCTTAGAGGCTTTTGTTGAAGAATGTGGGGTTTGGTCACATTTTTTTTTCTTACATAAGTCCAAGCTGCTTTTTCTGGTGATATCTTCAAGGTAGGAGATGTCCAGTCCATGTCCTAAGTGGTTGGTATCACATTATTATTTCTTATATAAGACATTCCCCCTGGATTCACTAAACTATATGTAGACTCTGTATAGGACCTACATGGAATGTGTCCATGTAGATGGCCACAAATTGGTAGTGCATACTACATATTCATGATGTGCATCGTGCATACTACATATTCATGATGTGCATCGTGCATACTACATATTCATGATGTGCATTGTGCATACTACATATTCATGATGTGCATCATGCATACTACATATTCATGATGTGCATCACTTCTAAGTAAGGTTGTACATCGCGTACCAGTAGCATTGCCTGTGAAACGTCACAGAACAACATGGGTAATGAATCCGTGTAAGCCTCAATGGTCTATGCACATCCCACACCACCAGAAGAATATGCAGTAAATCCAGCCATCCGGAATGACCATCTGAGATCCACAAATATTATCCCATCTTGTGTCCTTTTATGTGATTTTTATCCATCCCACATGTTTGCCCTGCATGCTGCACTGCATGCAAATGCTTATCAGGTTTGCACCCAGGTAGCAGACATGATCCAGACATCTAAAAATAGAAACCACATGCTTTGACTAAATATAACTGTACAATGCTGTGCAAAGCAAAACACGCTAAGTGGAGCTATGCTATGCTGATGCATTGGAAAGTATAACACCTAGTAAAACAATGCTGATGATGTCACTACCCTAGTGATGACTTGTGTTAAGTCTTGGAATAAAGTACAGATGGTCTTCAGTTCTAATCCAGGGACTGGATGCTTTTTAAATATGATGGTTTGAGATTGGAGCATATTAAATAACCTGGTAATGGAAGGTAATGACCGTGTAAGTGTCTTGGTGATGGTTTTTGAAATTTTTTTGTTATTTGAAAAAGGTGTGTGGTGCTTAGCATCACTCAAATATGAGTTTGTTTTTATCCATCTGTATACAGTGCCATTTGTACAATAGTAAGCAGTGCACACCATTTTAAAATGTATCAAATTGTACACAGTGTGCACTCTCAGTAACTACAAGTGGTGGGAAACCATGGTATTCAAAGGGGAAAATACTGAAGCAGATGAAGGTATGCATTTTAGGGCACACCACTGGGGTGCCAGGAGTCCAAGGTTATTATTGGGCTCCTGGTAAAGGATCATGGCCCACTCCTGTGCAGAAGAACTATACTGGGACTCAATACAAAGCAGAAGCCTGGGATAGTTTGGCAAGGGAGAACACCCTGGTGATGTGTAAGTACGAAGCACATGTTTTACCTGAAAATACTCAAGCTGGCTATGGTACATACTGGTATTCATAAATGCTTTTTCTTTTCCCTTTTCCCACAGCTGTAGAAGGAATGGGCCTCAAATGTGAGGTCCCATGCTAGGCAACTGGAGAGGATGAGACAAGTATGCAAGCATGTGGCAAGTAAGAATAATTATATAAAACACTCTTGTTGCAGCCTTAACAGCTACAGATGGATTAATAGCTATATCATACTTTGTTATGAGTTTCGAAAGCATATCTGTACAGTACCTGTCAATAATACCTATATCTGCTGAAAATTCAGATTTAAGAATCACTTGTTTGCCCTGGTCATTTTAGAGTTTATGGTTTTCTGGCAATTACTCTATGAAGACGTCAATAAATGGGTGTCAATAAGTTATGTTAACACAAATCCTAGGCAACTATCTATGTGTAATAGCAACATTTACAATATGTTTCTAATTAAAGTTCCTTGAACACCAAAATATGTAATGATATGTCCAGATATCCTGCTCTAAAAGGTGGAGAGCTGTGGTCTGAAATGCAAAGCAACAGTTGTACATTCCCAGGTAACAGTGCCCATGAGTGTATAAAGTGTAAAATGAAAGTTTGCATTATGTAGCATTCAAAAGCAAAAGAACAGTATTACAGTAGACACTGCTTGTGGCTTGTAATACCACGCCTCCAAATATAACAATAATCAGATTGCACTACTGTATTCATTTTACATCAATAGAAATATAGTACTGTTATATAATGATCATCATAGCATTTCAAGGACAGACTCCCAGACCTGGCCTGCTGGGACTTGTTAGCACTGTATGTGTAGTCCAAGTGATACAAGGATTTATTAGTAGTACTAATTGTTTATAGTATACTTGTATCAGAAGACAAATAACATTATTTCTGAAATCTTGTTGTATAATGTGTGAAGTTGCTATGTTCTCCTTTTTTCTCTCACTCCACCCCATATCCTCTTTTTGTTATTTATATATTAATTATTTTTATTATGATTTATGTCTTATTATTATATTATTATTTCTTTAATCATATTACACCTTATTATATCGCTTTTATTTATTATGTTTTGTTTATTATATATAGTTTTATCTTCTGTTTATGTTAAATTTCATTATGTATCATTCTGTTTGCATTAATATAATTTAACCTTTGTTATAATTTTTGGTTACTTTTTTCTTTATGTAAATTTTTGATTTATTTTGTTTAATGTTGTTTTAATTTTGGTTTTATTTTTTTGTATGTTAATACTACAGCACAGCAGGGTAGGCTTGTTCCTGGTGACCTGCCTATGCTTACTCCACCAGCTGCAGCACCAAGGTCCAGCACTTTTGGGCTGCCATGTGGTGGCACCCCCCCCCCCGCTGCCCCTGCCCTACCTGGTCCCTCAGGTAGATCTGCTTTACTCAACTTACTGTGTGCCTTCCCATAGGAGGAAAGGTGGGGAGGGTGCTTACATCACCCATGTGGAGTTGCCAAATGTGGTGCATAAGATTGTGCACCAGACTGTGGGCACATGCCTATGTCAGATGGAGAACATGCAGTCTATCCTTGTACAGCAGATAGGCCATAGGCCAAGACGTCGACCACAGCAGCCAGCAGAGCAGTGATGGAATTGTGCTGACAGTCCAATGGGTGAGGACATGAGTCCCATTGTTACCATGCTGACATGCATGGGACCTCTATTTCCACACCCCCACCCCATCCAAGGTGTTCACCCTGCTTTTGTGTATTTCACCGACCCTATTCTTGTCTTGTATATCGTGCCTGTTTGCAAATGCCTCCTCACCTTACCGACTTGCCTGCCCCAGACTTGCCTATGTTCCTCCCCTATCATTCCACTCTCTCCTTTAAACAAACAAAAAAAACCCCAACAAAACAAAAAAACAAAAAAAAAAAAACAAAAAAGGGAGACCTGTCCCTAAAGAAATATCCCATACCCTGTCACAAATGTGTCTACTTGACACACCTACTTTGGTCCAATTGGCTTTACAACACAATTATGTTGTTATCGCCCCTCTCTCTGGAGTTCACAGTCCAAATACATCTTAAAATATGCCCATGTGCCCAGTGTGTTTATTGTTGAAGACATGGGGAAGATAGGAAAGTGGTGAAATGGGGAGCAAGCAGGGGGGAAAAACAAAGTGACAGGAAGGTAGGAATGTGCAGGATGGGTATAGAGAAGTACCGTAGCTGTCCATTTCTTAAACAGTAACAACTGGACAAAAGTACACATTTTAAGATACCCTTTACAACCCTTTGATGTCTCCCCTCCCAACTTCCTCCAACATCCTTCAATCATTAATCACTTCCTCCATTACTTCTTGCAACTAATCCCACTCAAAACTATATGACATAAGTACCACCACTAGTCTTATTGACTTAGCATTCAAACCTACTCAGTCCCAAAGGAGATTACAACACCATATTTGCCTTAAAGGCATATTTCTCCAGCACCTTACTTCTTATTATCTTCTCCATCTCCTTCCGCTGCTTTATCTACACTGCCACCTCTTATCAGTACACTATCCCTCCCAAAACATATACACTTACCTACCACCCACACCTTCCTTACAGCCCCATCCCTATTTTCACATTCCAACACTACCTTGTACAAGCTTAGGATATTCTCCCCACCTACAATTCCCCTCAAAATGAAATCAAAATACTACCACCAACAAAATCACCTCACTTATCTCAGACTCATCTTAAATCTGTTACTGTCAGGTGACATTCAGCCTAACCAAGGGCCTAATCCTATCTCTTCTCTTCCCCCACATTCTCAATTCTCTATCCCTCATTCTTCTTTTTAAACTCACACATATTCACCCACCAAAAGCCTATCTATTCTAGCCATGAACATTCAAAGTATTATGAACAAAACACCCTCTTTCCATGCTTGGATCTCCTTACACATCCCTGACTTCCTCTGACTCTCTAAAACGTGGCTTAAACCTCATATATCTGATACTGAAATACTTCCTCCAGGTTGTGATATCCTCTGCCATGATCACCTTAAGAAGAAAGGTGGAGGTGTTGCTATTCTCTACTCTAACCAGCTCACTCTCCAATTTCTTTAAATGACTACCTCTGACTTCCATCCAACCAAAGTTCTCATTGTCAATAACCAATTAAACAAGCACAAACAATTATCTATAGCCTCCATGTATATAACCCCAGGTAACAATATCCCTACCCTTGAGCTCTTTCTCTCTTGGATCACTCAAACCATCTCTTATGAAACTGTTATCTTAGGTGATGTTAACATCGACTGGAATACCCTTGACACCAATTCCCCAAATACCTCCATTAACATCCTTGGTTTCCCCCAACTAATCTCCACTCCCACTCGCTTAAATAAATGCACCGATTCCAGCTCCACTCTAGACTGAGGCCTTACTTCTAATCCTAATTTATATCACAACCATCACTCATTCATCTGTAATACATACAACAAGAAGGTTTGGAGTTTTGTTCAGATGCTTTAATACATATAAACACATCAGGATGGATAGCAGCATCTTTAAATACAAACAAACTAGTTAACAAACAGAGTTTACATACATACATACTTACATCTCACAGCTAACTCCAAAATGGCAGTCAGGCTCGCACATGCTCAGCATTTATACACTTGTGCAAGCCCATGGATAGCTTCTTAAAGGTATATACACACATATTGATCACCATCCTCCCTCTTAAAAAGACTGACCTATATGCAAAGCAATGTTAGAGCTACACATGCATTAATATATACATTGGAAACAAAACACAATCTTCATGTCAAAGTTGCTTCATATCTGCTACAAGGTATAGAGATTCGATCATATCTCATAACATAACAGTTGGGACCAAATTTAGCAACAGGGACAGTCTGCGGTACACAACTCATATCGGGAACTTCTGGATTTGTCATAGGAAGAGTTGTAACACCGGACAACTCACTCTGAGATAAACAATCTTTCTCACAGGCTATGTGCTGTGGTATAGGCTCGGACACCAGTGTTAAATGCTCCTGATTCCACCTAAAAGTTGCTCCTTCTGATTCCACAATGTAAGATTTCAGCTCTGGACCAATATTCTTTATGACACTAATCCGATCATAACTTTTGGATGCTTACATCCTTACCGCTTCTCCATCTCACAATAGATTGAGCAGTTTACTGGTCTTATCATTGTAAGACTTCTGTGTGCTTCTTCAACAGACTGGCTTTTACTAACCTGTTGTTCTTGACACACTGAACCAATAATTGACTACTGAGTGGTAATGTGGTTCTGATCTGTCTCAAGAGAAGTCTCTGAGCAGGTGAACCAAGATGTTTATCATGAGGAACATTTCTGAGATTCAAGAGATTTAGGAAAACATCACTATTGTCTTGTTTTAACTTTGCAAGTAACTGTTTTGCATTTTGAACTGCGCGTTCTGCCAAACCATTTGACTGTGAGTACTCTGGACTACTTGTAACATGAGTAAAGTCCCATTTTTCAGCAACTCGTTTGAACTGTTGACTTGTAAACTGTGTGACATTGTCAGAAATAACTTTGTGTGGACTTCCATGAATAGCAAAATGATACTTCATCTTAGTAATGACAGTACTGGATGATAGCTTTGGAAGTAAGTCAGTCTCAAACCAACTGGAGTAAGAGTCTAACACCAAATAATGTTGACCATTCCACTTGAAGATGTTGACCAAGGTAGTTCCAGAATCTGGTTAAGCTGAAGTGGTTCCTTCTGTTGATGTGGCTTTGTACTATTACACACTGTACAAGATAAAAGTGCTTTCTCAATATCTTGTGACATAGAAGGCCAAAATATTAGTTCTCTTGCCTTTCTTTTGATATATTTGGTTCCTGGGTGATCACAATGCAAGACAATAATGTACTCTGGTTGCAAGAACTTTGGAACAATTACTTTCAGAACTTTCATTATGATATCTTTGTCAGACAAAATCTCATCTCTGTATAGAAAATAAAGTTGCACTTCTTGATGTAAACTAGATTGCTTTGATGGCTATCCTTGACTGATAAAGTGGTTGAGCCTTTGTAAAACTGGATCTGTAGCTGTGTGATCTCTTAGCTCATCAAAATGTGACTTTGAAATCAAGGTTCTCATACTTGTGCTGTTCTGGATTATTTCTGGGTGATCTGGATAATGTATCAGCAAGATAAAAAAGTTTGTCTTCTTTGTAGACAAGATTGAAATTGTACTTTTGCAATTTCAGCATCATACATTGCAGTCTAGCTGGAGCTGAATGCATGAACTTTCTCAGGTTAGTGACTAATAGTTTGTGGTCTGTTTCGATCTGGATAAGGCTACCATAAACATAAACATGGAACTTCAAACATGCAAATACGATTGTCTCAGTCTGGACATACCACATCTCAGTTTGGGTAAGAGTTCTCGATGCATAGGCAACAGGTTGATCCTTTTGTAGAATGACTGCACCAAGACCAAATGTTGAAGCATCACAGGAAAGTGTAACTGGTTTGTGAATATCATAATATCTGAGAGTTGTTGGACTTGCAATTCTCTGTTTCAGGACATCAATTGCTCTTTGGTGCTGCTCTAGCCAAGACCAGGATACATCTTTACATGTCAGCTCTCTGAGTGGTGATGAAAGTTGGCTCAAGCCTGGAATGAACTTGCCTAAGTAGCTCACCATGCTAAGAAAATGTTGCAGGGCTTAAACATTGTCTGGGGCTGGCATCTTGAGAATGGCTGTTTGTTTTAAAGGGTCTTGTCATAAGCCTGTACTCATCAATAATTGACCAGCATAAGTAACTTCTTGTAGCCTGAATTTGCATATGTGTGGGTTGAGCTTTAGATTCATTTGACGTGCCCTTTCCTGCACTTTTCTGTCATGTTCTGCTTCATCATGACCTCCTACTAGTATGTTGTCTACTATAATAGCACAAGGATACCCATAAATAATTTGCTCCATTGCACTCTGAAAGGGTTCACTTGCAGAATTTATTCCAAACGGCATTCTCAAACTCTGTACCTGCCAAATGGTGTACTGAATGTAGTGAGCAATGATAATTTCTTTTCAAGGTGAAATTGCCAAAATGAACTCTGCATCTAAGACAGAAAAAATACTGGCAGTGGGCATCAAGACTGCAACTTCTTTGACTGTGCGCATTGGATGATGATGTCTTTTTAGCGCTTTGTTCAAATCATGTGGGTCAATACATATTCTTATGTCATCTGAGCTTTTCTTATGAGCTACCACTATGGAAGATACCCATTCAGTTGGAGTTTTAAGTGGATAAATTACACCTTGTTGCACCATTTTATCTAATGCGACTTTGACTCTGTCCTGTATGGCTATTGGAACTTTTTGCGTTGGTCTGATAACTGGACTGACCTCTGGCTCTAACTTCATGGAGTACACAACTGGAAGTTTGCCTAGTTTGTCTTGGAAAAGATCAGTATAGGTAGAAAAAATGTGCTGGGCAAAATTAGAGTAGTGGTCTTTTAAGCTAATTTGGTGGATTTCCTTGTTAAATGAAAGCAGTCCCATGTCTCTGAGCCCTAATAATGACTGGATATATTTCTTGACCACATAAAATAATAAGTCCTAGCTTCTTTCAGCAGAGTAACATGAAAGCACTACTGAGCCTTCGGTTTGAATTTCTTCACTTCCATAAGCAATACGTTCCGCACACCTTTCCAAATCAAGCCTTTCACCTTTACACACTCTAGAAAATGTTTCTGCAGATATAACATTGCACATGGAACCTGTATCAGCTTTGAGCTCTGTGGGGTTTGCCATTTATCCAAACAGTACAAAATACTTCATTCTTGGCCCTTAAATCTACTGCATTGACCATTTCATGACGCACTGACACACCACCAACATAAAGGGTAGAATTGCCACTGTCTAATTGATCAACTCATTTATTAAAATGTTTCATTTTAATAAAAGAATGTGGACCTTTGATTTACAAAATCTTTTGAAATTATTCCACTTATTGCATTTGTGGCATTGCTGACCAAAAGCTAAACACTTTTCCCTTTTAGATTCATGGCTTCCACCACAATTATGATAGTTGGCAATGAAACTAGGTTGGGGCCCATGCTTTGAGTTTGGAGACTCGCTCTTATGCTTCTCTGAGATTGTGCGAAGTCTGGGATTTGCTAGAAAGTTCTGGGGTTTACCAGTGAGTAAGTATATATATTATTCCTATAGACATATGCATTTTAATAAGTGTTGTGTATTTTTAAGGCTCAAGAGATTTTGTAATTGGATATTATTGATTTTAATTAACTAATTAGACATGTATTTAAGGACTGGGTTGGGGTAATTGCTTTGTTCTGATGAAGTCCTGAGAAATTTGGGATAAAAGCGCTTAACAGAGGCATTTCATGTTTGTGAAGTTGTAATAAAGGAAGCATGGACTGCAGCTTGGGTTGACGATTTTCCTTGGTTATTTGGTCTATCTGTGAAGAATTTATCAGTGAGTGCTGCAGGCGCTGCCATGTACTTGGGCCTGTTTCTCTTAATGTGCTGCACACTATCAACATGGGCTTCTAGAACTATTCTCATTTGTAAGAATACTTGTGTGCTTTTCTGTGAGCTCGTATATCTGACAAATCTCAATGGCCTTATTCAAAATTAAATCACTGTCACGAAGTAAAATCTCACAGCATCATCTTTTATGCCACACACAAGTCTGTCCTTTATTAACTCATCCCTTAACTCTTTGAATCTGCATGTTTTAGCCTTATTTCTCAGGTCAGTTATATATGCTGCAAAAGTTTCACCAAGCTTTTGATCCCTTGTGCAAAATAAATGTCCTTCCATTGTAACATTTGTCTAGGGGTTACACATTTCTCTAAATTTATGTTTTAAGCACAATGGGTCCTCCCTTGACTCAGCCAGTACAACAATATAATGGTTTTCTTCCTCTCCTGTATAGATAGCAGGTGCATATAGAAATGAGAGTTCCCTTTTTGTGGCTTCTGACCCAGCTAAAATAAGCAGAATAAATGCCTTTGTACAGTCATCTTAATCAGAAAATGCAGCTTGTATGAAAAATCGTACTCTTGCTTAAACACTCTCCAGTTCTCAGCGATATTACAGTGAGTTTTCGAAATCCATCTGCCACGCCCACAAAGTATACACAAACAGACTAAAAATATGGCCCTTGTAATTATGTAACAACAAACTGTTGTGTGAGCTTGTAACAACATTCAAATGCACAATAAACTCTTCAAAATACGTTACTTTGCGAAATATGCTCTGTAATGGCTGTACTCTGCAAAATATGCCTGTAATGGCTGTACTCTGTGAAATATGCCATGTAATAGCTTTAATAATAAGCTGAAACGACTTAAGGAGCTTGTTCAGTAATACTGAACACTGGACACACATCCAAACACTTCATGCACTTCTGATAACTTGAATATACTTGCTTAATACGAAAATACACATGCTTTGCAAAAATTAGGTTGTTTTCCTTTATTTTATTCATTTTATGCAATTTGGACTTTGACATTTTCCATAGTAATTTGAATACTTTTATCAATATGGTACATATTGGTTTCTGCGAATATTATTTAGAATGTTCTGTATGCCCCGTTTCTTATTATGTGAAAAGAAATAGTGCTGAGCAAATTTTAATAGCTGAAATTCATTTCTAACCTGTTTTGCAAAGTTTGCACATTTAGGAATGATCCACTCCTGTATAGTCCATCAACATCTGAACAAGTGCCTTAAGTCGTTTCAGCCAAGCTGTTTCTGACCTCATGCCCCTTTGGTATGCTTCTATTGACTTCATGCCCTTTTAGACATCCCACTTCTGACATCATGTCACTCGTTCATCTCTAACACAAACAAGAAGGCTTGGAGTTTCATTCAGATGCTTTAATACATAGAAACACATCAGGATGGATAGCAGCATCTTTAAATACAAACAAACTAGTTAACAAATAGAGCTTACATACATAAATGCTTACATCTCAGCAGCTAACTAGGAAATGGCAGTCAGGCTGCCATGTGCTCAGTATTTATACACTCGTGCAAGCCCCTGGATAGCTTCTTAAAGGTATATGCACACATATTGATCTACAACAACCCCTTCAAACTACTTGATACTCTAAGCGATCATAATCCCATGTATATATTTAGACTCTCCTCAACATTGTAAACCCGACCAATACAGACCATGCCACAGCCTCTCCAATTTTAATCCTAAGACTTTCAACCACCAACTCTCTTCAATTAGTTGGTCCTTCCTCCACAATATTCTCCTAGAGAAAGCTGTACTGGCATTCAATAACATCTTTCTAGACACACTAAACTCCCTGGCTCGCATCAGGAAACTAAGAATAGAGTCAAATTATGCCCCCTGTCTAACAGAAGCAACCCAAACCTTCATGTATAAGACAGAAAATGTGTGAAAAAATTAAAATAATCCAAATCTCTCACTGACCTGCAAACCGATAGAGAGCTCTGTAACTTAACCAAAAACGGCAACCCTTGACAAACAAAACTTTTTCCATAAACCACTCAACAACCCCCACTCTAACCCCCAAAAGTTCTGGCACTCAGTCCATCATCCCCTAATCCCTTCCCTACTAGCTCTGCCACTGACACTGCTAGCTTTCTAAATACCTTCTTCATTGACTATCTGCAGCCTTACCAAGAATGACAATGTCACTCAACCCTCACCCTCGATACCTACTCCATCTCCAATCTTTACTCTTAAACCCATCCCCACATCTTATATTAAATCTCTTCTGACCAATTTAAAGCTTGTTCTCCATCAGTTGATAGTCTCCCTCCTGAATTCCTAAAAATCTGTGCCAGCTCTATTGCTTTCCCTGTCTCCATCTTGCTCAATAGATCCATTAAGGAAAACCCTGTGGCTAACAAATGGAAAAAAATCTACATCATTCCCTTGCATAAAGGTGGCATCTTAACTGACCCCTCTAATTTCGGGCCAATTGCCATCTTATCTCCACTGTCTAAAGTTCTGGAAAAATGCATCCGCAAACAGCTTCTTGACCACCTTCTGCAAGAAAATTTTCTCACACCCACACAGCATGATTTTTGGCCAAAACACAGAACTGCTACTGCTCTGACATCCTTCATAGATACTATTGCAAATTCGTGTGACAACAATGCATTAGTCTCCTGCCTGTTTCTTGATCTCTACAAAGCCTTTGATACCGTATCCCACAGAGGGTCTATATTATACTATCAAAGTTTATAAACTTTGAATGCTATAATATCAACCTGTTTTTGTCAAAAACTCAAAATAGCAAACCCACGGAACTTCAAAATCTTACCTAGGGTAAGATTTCGATTGTCCGTTCCATTGCTTCACTATTTACTCTACTGTGGTGGGAAGGTTATGAACCGGGGTAAGGTACGTATGCGAACGGAGGTTACGGACTGGGTTAAGGTAAGTGTGGGAATGGATCGGGGTAAGATGAGTGTCCAATAGGGCATTAGGGTTAGGGAGCAGGTAAGGTGAGTGTGCGATAGTTAGGGACTTTAGGGTTAGGGAGCGGGTAAGGTGAGTGTGCGGTAGTTAGCGACTTTAGGGTTAGGGTTGGGTTAAAGTGAGTGGATAGGTAGTAGCGTAGGGTTAAAATTATGGTTTTGTTAAGTGTATGTGTGTGGTTTATTTATTTTGGTGTGCTTGTGTTGTGTGTTTGTATTTCGGAACAGCAAATTTTTTCCCTGGAAAAAAATTTGCTGTTCTGTATGTTCGATATTTTGTGGTTTAGATATTTTAGGTACGATGAAATAGCGTTCGCTATTTAAATCGTATGATAGGGTAATATAAATGCCCCACAGATTATGTTTGTCCAAACTAACCTCACTAAACTCCTCCAAATCCATGTTATCTTGGTTCTTAAGTTACCTCTCCAATAGATTCCAGGCAGTGAAATGGCAATCCAACTACTCTCCTTTCCTACCCATTCAAACAGGGGTATTTCAAGGTCCCATCCTTGGACCCCTATTTTTAACATCTTTATCAATGATCTCCACTCCTCTTGCTCACTTTCTACCATTGTCCAATATGCTGATGATTCTACAATCATCTTCTGCTCTGACAAAATCACTCACCGTCATATCCTCACCCAAGAGTCTCTTCATGCAGTTAAAAATGACTCACTTCCAACCAACTACTACTTAACCCAAAAAATAACAAACTTCTCCTATTCCTCTTAACAACTCTCCAACATCACAAAGCCATCTTTACTGTCTTCTCCCTCAATAACACAACCATCCACACTGAACCTCATACTAAACTTCTAGGTGTTCTTATAGATAAGGTCTCTACACTCAGCATTGCATTAAAAAGGCACATCAAAAGCTGGGTCTGCTATACAGGCATAAAAAAATTCCTCACAAATGCTTCAAGACTCTCCCTTGCACAAGCTTTCCTACTTCATACACTTCTGTATGCAGCCCCAATACTCACACATCTCCAATCCAATCTTCTGTCCAAGCTTGAACTCACCTACAATAAAATTGCAAGATTTGCCTCCAACCAACCTTATTGTACCTACCAATGCATTCCTCTAAAAAGCCTACACTGGCTGAAATTTCATCACCAAATTCTACCTTCCCAACTTCTCATGGCACACTTTATCCTTCATGAACCCTCCTTGTGCCCCCCCCCTCTCTACTCTAATCCAACCTTACACTCCTAACTGAGGACTTCATAGCTCTCAACACCACTTATTGCAAGCTTATAAGCCTAATAAAAATATTGGTAAACTCCTCTACAGTTACTCTGTTGCAAATGCCTGGAATAAACTACCTAAGTGTCAGATCTATCACTAATCTGTCCTTTAAAACAAGCCTGGAGGAACACCTCTATAAATCTTTATCCTGCCTATGTGATGACCCTACTTAACATATCCTCCATTCTTCTACAATTCTCTTCCTCTTCAAGTCATTTCATAACATCTTCCCTCCTTACAACTTTGCCACTTATGTCACCCACCTCTCTCTGCAGCTCATTTATGCAATGCTAATAGTTTCTGTGTTTCGTGATACTATGTTACTACACTTCTGTTTGTTGTCTCAGCTTCCTAAACTGTTGACTGGCCACTTGGCCTTTTACATGAAGTTCAGCCCCCTTGTGTACATTATGTGCATCTAAATCTTCTGCTTCTCCTATAGCCTCCACTAACCTATGATCTCATGATATTTTTTAAATTATTTTATTTACAGCACTGACTGTACACTAGCATTATGTATATATTGTACATTATTTTTGAATGCTATTTGTATGCTTTCTCTGACATTTTTGAACTTAATGCTATGTATCCTTAGTCTAGACACAATCTGCTCATTTGTATATTTTTCCCATGTTATTTACCTTTGTTTCTTTTTTTGTATTGGAGCTTTTCTCCACAGGTCTCTGCTGAAAAAGGGCTATTGCCCAGTCAGACCAACCCGGTCAGCAAATGTCAAATAAATAAATAAATAAATCAATAAAAGATGTATTTGGACTGTCACTCCCAGAGAGAAGGGTGACAACAACAAACTTGCATTGTAAAGCCAATTGGACCACATTATGTGCGTCAAGTAGACACATATATGAAATGGAGAGCTATGTATGGGACATTATTATTTTTTTTTTGGACAGGTGCCCTTTTTTTTTAAAGGAGAGAGTGGAATGTTGGGGGAGGAACATAGACAAGTCTGGGACAGGCAAATTGGGAAGGTGAGGAAGCATTTACATACAGATAAGACATACCAGGCAAGGGCAGGGTCAGTGAAGGACACAAGAGGGGTTGGAGTGAGGGTGGGAGAATCAGAAGCCTATGGATGTCATGTTTGGTGATAGTGAGAATCAAGTCCCCACTCAATGGACTGTCATCACTGTCACCTCACTGTGTCAATGGCTACTGTGTCTGACATCTGCGTCTCCTTGTGTTATTCATTATAACCATGGAGAGCAGTGTCTCCACTCAGCATAGTCATGCACCAAGTGTGTAGAGCACAGTACTATGCACCAAACCAGGCAGTTCAGCTTGGGTGACAAGATCACTCTCTTGCCTCTGCCCCTAGAAGGAACCACATGCCTATCATCTGAGGCAGAGCTACCTGAGGGTGCAGGTAGCACAGGGGCTGCAGGGGACCTGCTGGCAGGCTGCAGCACAGAAGTGCTGGGCCTCAGTGCTCTACCCAGTAGAGGGTGAGTAGGTGTTCCGGGGGAACTGTCTTATCTTGCTGTGCTGTTGTAATATGTAATGATATAAAAATAAAATAATTAAATACACATGACATAGAATAATGTACAAAGTTAAATTAACAAATCAAAATATTATAATGGTAAATATGATAACAAATGTAATGTAATACAGATATAATAAAACAAAATGATAAAAAAGAGAAAAGGGCTGAGAGAAAACACAAGAGAACATTAGTAACTGCACAGATAATATACAAAGCTTTCTACAAATAATGCACAATATAATGTTACATTTCACATATAACAAGACCAAATGCTAATCAAGCCCATTATTGCATTGAATATTGCTATATTGCTAACAGAGGCACACTATGCTAGAGATAGCACCAAGCAATCACTCATGCTTGCATATCCTGAGCATATGCATGTTGCATGTACAATGTTAACATTTGACAGCAAACCATCTGGCCACAGGTAGGAAGGTCTGCACCTCCACTGCTATCATTATGAATGCATGACATTACTCAATGTTACTGTAGACAACCTAAAACATTATCGCAAAGTGCTGCCCTTACATTTGTGGAGTGTGTTTTCTGAAACACAAGCAGTGACCAATGTGATAGTACTGTACTTTCTAATTGGAATACCCAAGAATGGCAGCACTTTTTACTTTTATACTGTTATTACTACAGGTTCATTGTTATAATGTTAACAATTTACAGAACACTCTTGGTATCCCTAGTGTATATCTAATGATCTACATTCAGATATGTATGTCAACTGAAATGTGTCCTTTATAGTTTGGAAATGTAGTTTAACAAATGACAACCCCTATCTACCCTGTAATACTGGACTGTTTTCATAAACATACTAATGCGTACCCATTATTGCATTACAATAGACAAATCCGTACTTACAATGATACAAGTGTTTAGCACAAAAAACTGGATTTACTCCTAATGGTATAATACCAGCACTTTATGAAGCATACATACCTCTTGCATCTCTCAGCCTTCTTAGTCTTCCCTCTTAGGCTTGCACATTTTGTATTCTCTCTGCATTAGCTGTGGGAGACATATAAACACATTAAGGTCAGCAATCAGAAACAGATGCAGCTGCTTCATCATTCAAGCAGTGCCTGTAAGTGATACTCATACATCTGTGGAGTGCCATTTGTCCTACATTCATCCATCCAATGATTGAGGGTATCCTTCTTCTTTATCCTAAGGTCTCAATAGTGATTTCTACACTGTTTGCCAGTGCAGGGGATGCCGGTAACAGTGGACAAATCCCGGGTCAACTATTCCATGTATCAGATTTGTAATGTGATCCCCGCAACAGCTGGGGACCACAATCATTCACTAGGAGTCCAGCAAACACTTTGGACTCCTGCACACCCCACCTTTGAGAATGAAATCTCAATCTTTCATCCTGAACGCCAGCCATCTTTAATGAAGATGAAGACCAAAGTACAATGTGATCTCCCACCAATTACAGCTATAACAGATACTGAGAATGCGCAATGTTGCGATCTGCATCATTTGAAAATGGTGCACGCTGCTTACCATTGTGCAAACACAGGCAGTGTGTTTGCTCACAGTTAGTAATGCACAATATTTGAGATAATACAGATGAAAACTGCCTCAGCCATCATGACAATAAGTATTATATAGGAAATACTAGCACAACTACTAACATTTATCATGTGAAGTGGGAGACCATTAAAAAGGACAGGATTCTGCAGTATCACAACTTTGCATCTTAGCTATGACACCCCTACAATCAGGTGTTCCTGATATAATAATGTAGATATACATGATTAGGATTCATTACATTAGTAGCTATTACAAGAACTCATTACAAAACAAGGCGGCATTACTTGTATTCAAACCCAGGACCCTCCGAACTTGTAAGTGACACTTAACTCCCTACAGCACAGGACAAGTTACATAGTCTATGGATACATTAGTATTCAATGTAAGGTTCATACAGGCTCAATATAAGAAAATGAAGTGATAACATGCAAAAAATTAATTTAATGTATGGCAAATACATTCCAGTTTGTTAATACACAGGGAATATGCCTGCATACATGTGCAATCCAGATCAACATGCAATGTAGATTCAGAGGAATGCATGGTTGTCGTAAGGCTGTTTTTCTCGCATACACCACTGAAGCAAGCCATAACAGTCATTTATCACACAAGCAGCTTCAACAGGGAGTGTGCATTTATTTTGAAGTGGTACATTTTAGGTGTAGAAGTAGTGAAATGTTCAACATAAAATATAATTCACTTACACAGTCTGTTATGAATCCTGTTTTCAAATATATAACACTGTTCTAATATGCTGTGTTTCTTGGTCGCTCAGCATTCATCTGATAAGTACTGTTGTATTGAGCATGTGTTCAAACAGTTCTATACTATTGCCTTTATAATGTGTAAGGATATTACATGGGAATATGTTATTCAGTCACCAAAAAGTACAGCAACAAGCGTTGACTGTTATTTTGAGGGTGCGGATCAAAGGCATCCACCCCTATGTGAGCCTGTGAGATATCCCCCAGAGCACACATCATGAGCATTTGGGAGGGGCCACATATGGGATTCATGTTAGCTAGCAGGTTTGCCAGCAAACATGTGACAGATGATACACATATTGTTCAACATGCCTTGCCAGTTACAGCTGTACACCTCATGGTTATTGTAGACCCTATCCTGTTCCCCATTTCTTGCTGTAATGTGTACATGACTCCAATGTAAGGCACACATTAATTTAGGATACTGCAATTCAGGATAGAATTGTAGCATTCCTCTTAATATATAATCAGAAATAATGTTCATTTTTGTCATATTGTAGCATACCATGCAGTGATGTTGTAAAGACTGTGGATGGTGATGCCTGTAACTCACCAAGCATGCCCCATGCTACTCTGTGAAATGTCCCTGTGACTACTTATAACATATAGACACACACCGTACTTTTCACTGGGTGGGTTTCCTGCACTTGTTTCTGTCTGAGTCAATGCTGAGAGAGATTGTTGGGTTCCTCCAATGTCTGTGTGCCCTGGAAACTTTTCAACTTCTCTGTGTATGGCTATTACCAGCAGCAGCTGTGTCTTCAGCCTGCATTACAGACAGATGTATTCAAAAAGCAGCAGGTAATGAAAAGCTATTTGTGCCTGTACTGCAGTATGATCTCAACCCACAAAAAGAAAAAAGGACAGGGAGACAGCAGGAATGCTTTTATATCTTGTGGAGTAGCTCCACAGAATTGGCTGATTAACATGAAATTCAGCTGTGTATGTTGTAATTAGCAACTCTGAAGCACAGAGTGTGACACATGCAATCAGTTATTGATGTTCTCCATTATAAAAAGGCAGATGAGTAACTGGGTAAACTGATGTTGGTGGGAGTTAGTACATGCTTGCACCTGAGATACATATGCCTTTGTATTTAATATATTTCGACAGAGGAGTATTGCACTCCATCAGGACTGTATTCATCTTGTTACCTAAATAATACCAGTTCTGGAAAGCAGATAATAATGTATGTGAAGTAATTCTGTATGCACTTGTTAGAAATATACTCATTGCATGGCCTTCTTTATCAGACGTGAGAGATACAGAGACTGTAGGATAGGCATAAAGTTTAATGCTGTGTGCTAACTATGTACACATGCTGCAAGGCAGGATCCTTTGAGAGTACCTTTAACATTTACCCATTGTTTGCTTAACATTGTTCCTAACCCTGGTACTTGTTATGTTATGGGGAGGTGATGAAGTCCTGTTATGGAAAAAACTAGAGTGTAATGTTATGTTGGTTGTGGGACATAGTCCTGTATCTGTTATGGCACAATAAATGATATAATGCTCTTGTTACTCACTTACTTTTGTAACCACCCTTGCTATATACTGTACAATGTTGAATCTGTACAGTATACTCCCCTTTTGAGTATTGGAAGCCTTCCTTTACTGCATAATCTATATAACAATTTGTAATTATGTGATCATTATATGTGGTGTCATTATTTTGTCTTTCAGTAAACAGTATACCCCCTGAGATCGAGACCCCCCCATTGTCTGATGCTGAAAATGAGCTGATCATAGATGCACTCAGACAACACCATGAATTCCTGCTGTCAAGAGGGAGGCAAAGAATGGCTGAGTGTGCAGAACTGTGGGAAGACCTTGTCAGAAATCTCAACAGGGTGGAAAGACACAGTCTCACATATGAACAGCTGCATCACAGCGCTACTGACATGATACATGCAGTGAGGAGATGTGTAGCTGATGTGGCACATGATTGTGAGGTCACTGGTGGTGGGCCCACAGCAGAAGAACCTCTCAGCACCACCAAATAATTCCTGGTGAATATTACCACTCAGGAAAACTCCCAGCAGTCCAACAGCTAATATGTCCTTGATGTGGATGACACTCCTACTACTCAAGAGGAGTGTCCAGGTAGGCTGTGTTAGACCATCAGTAGAATATGTTTGCAGTCAGTCTATAACGCTGTATATAGGTTTAATGTGTGGCAGGTCAATTTATTGGTGGGGTGTAAGTGAGATAACTGCAGTGTTCAGGTCATTTAATGGCCATAGCGGGATTCCTGGCACACATCTGCACACAGGACAGCTCCCAGTCATCCTTGTGCCAATATGTTCTGGATATGTGTGCCATTCCAACATCACATGTGGGGCTACCAGGAATACTTTGTAACATCATCATCAAAATATTTCTGCATTCTTTCATAAGTGTATATAGTTGTGTCAGGCTATATGTGTGTTGTTTTGGGGTATATCAGATAGCTGCACTGCTATGCTCATCTGAAGTATGTTAGCCACATTCCTGACAAGATGTAGTTGAGCATACATATAGATAAGCAGAAGTATTAATCCCTGTTATACAGTTAAATATCTGGTGCTGTTGCCATTATGTCTTCCTCTACTTTTCCTAGGACTGTCAGGGATTCAACGTGCAAGGGCTGCAGCAATAGGTACGTGGACTACATGTTTCCTGTACTGTATATACATCTATTCCAACATACCTGCTATACTGTCCTCTCAGGCCTGCTATATATATTTCAGTACTGTTGGTATACCAGTCCACTGCACAGGTGTCTTCTGAATGTCACAGTTTGGTAATCATCTTGCAAGCCTGTATTTAAGATTATGGTAATTGAATGTCAAATTACTGTGAAGTCGGTAATGATAGCAAACATTAAATTATCTGACACAGATCCCACAGTCAAACTGCATACTATGTCATGGTGAAACAAAAACAGTTATTTTATCAGTTGTATTTGTTTGTAGGAGCATTTTATGCAACATTTGTCTATATTCTTTAGCCTTTGTTCAAACACTATTTATGGCTTTCTCTACACTTCTACTGTTAGTGGCTGACAGGTGTAAATGTCCGTAATAGTGACAGCAGGGTATAGTGCAGCATAGTAGTGCAGATATTAATGTTGTCCTTTTTTTAAATCACAGGTGAACATGGCAATAGTTCTCTGCCCCTGCACCAGTTCTGTACATGTGCTGCTCCATCAGAGAGTGTGCTTCCGTACCCAGACTTAGCAGGCAATGGGGTCATGGTCTTGGCTGTTCCTGTGAAGGGAGGATATCCAGCAGAGATCAATCACCCTTAGGTAGTAGCACACCATCTGATTTTGGGCATGGAGGTGACAGTGCAACTCCTGGCAGAGCCAGTTCTCGTGGTCAGGGGCAGGGATGATGAACTGTTAGCTCTACCATGCATGTTTCACAGCTGTCCAGCATACAGACATGTACAGTTAACAATAAGCTTGGCTGTGCTCATGCAGACACTTACACACCAATGTCACATTTAGGGCACCTACTGACACACATGCTACATCTATATGTTCCCTGTTGGCTGCAACCCTTACTGATTCACACGCACACTCAGTAACCTTTTGTGTTGGCCTAGGCCTACTGCACCCTCACAGACCACCCTGTGCAAATGATGACTGTGCCACACCCCTGTTGTCTATCATTTGCCTTCTGGGATACTGAGGATATATGTCTGATGCAAAGGGTGACTACCTACCTTTATTATGTATTTCATATCTCCAGTTGTACTGCTGTCCTGATTATTGTAACTGTCATTAATGTTGTAGTTAAGCAATTAGACAATTGCTAGCATAATAATTCTTCTACTTTTTAGTTGATTATTTTTAAGGCTTGTGAGGTCATCAATGGCATATGCCTCATTAATATATCTAACCCTCTTTTTCAGGATTGTTTACTGCTAACTTAAGTGTGCACATCCAAAGTTAACCCATTGAATTCTGAGCTGTGGATTGTATGTCAGCACTGCAGACAGAGATGACATCAGTAATACAGTATAATGTTTTGCTTTTTTCATGCACATCACCATATCTTTTGAGGTTAATAGGCTGTGACAGGGGTATTGTTCTGATGGTGTTTAGACCTGTAGCCGATACATCAGAATATGATAAGCAATGGCATGCATAATGCATGTGCATGAGTCTTACAGAGAGGATCACACATGTCCAGCATAGAATCATCAGTGATCCATGGGGGATAACATGTTCATAAGAAGTCTGCCAGCCTGTGCTCAGACAGGTTTATGGATGTGCTTTGCATGACGTACAATTGGAGTCCTAATGCAGACTGAGTATTGTTAGTCTGTGATTCAATTTGCAACCCACCTGTTAACAGAAGTTGTGATATTAACATTGGTTAGTTTCTCAGTGGGGACAAATGTTAGATTGCATTGAGGTGCTTGGCCAAGTGAAGACAGGGTGAGTGCACAGCCTTGTATATGTCTCTGCTCACAGTCTGGATTTCACACAGTTTTTGCAGGCACAAGCTAACCATAAGAACAGATAACTGGAATAGATGTACTGTTTGGAGGTCACCTATGTCCTTTTTGTGTGAGATACATGCATATTGTTTCCATTGTCTTAAAGCAAATGTTTAATACAGTTATGGGAGTATAATTCCATTTGTATGTTGCCTATCCTACATTGTGTTGGTGGGGAATAGTCACTGTATTCCATTCATTGTGGACAACAGCAGTACATAGGCCATTGATGAATATGGTGCCTAGTACAGTAGGTCACTGTTGCAGCACATGAACAACACAGGCCAGATTGTCATTTGGGAGGGTGGCCTAGTGGTTAAGGTGTTTGCCTTACAAAGACAAGGTGCAGGGTTTGAGCCTCACAAGGGATACTTGGCTAGGCTTACAATGGCTTGCAAGGGCAGTTAGCCTAGTACTTAGCCTAGTACTAGTCATCTGGTTACATGGATTCTGTGCTTTACATATTGGAGTGAGCAGTCATACCTTGCTTTTTGAAGATACCATGGTTTGGAGGGGATGATGCAACCATTTAGTAAGCTTGGTGTTGTGAGGGTG
Organism: Protopterus annectens; assembly: GCF_019279795.1. Classification (NCBI taxonomy): domain Eukaryota; kingdom Metazoa; phylum Chordata; order Ceratodontiformes; family Protopteridae; genus Protopterus; species Protopterus annectens. The sequence goes on from NC_056728.1 coordinate 139,689,429, forward strand.
GGCACTTTACAGCCACCTGTGTCTGCCAGTAGGTGTGGAATTCACAGTGGGCCAGTGTGTGCAATATATCATCCAGAATTACTTCAATATACATCTGAGTGATATATTTTATTTTGCAGATTGGATGGTGCAGTGGTGCAGTGGTTGCATTGTTACCTCACAACAAGAGGTTCTCTAGTTTGATTCTTGGGTGGGGTGTCTTCTGTGCAGAGTCTGCATGTCCTCCCTGCATCTGTGTGAGTTTTCTCTGGGTGGTCTGGTTACAACCCACTTTGCAAAGACATACGTTTAGAGTGTTTCTCCCTGGGCTTCTGCTGAAAATTGGCTTTGTTCCAAGTCAGACTTTCCCAGTAAACAAATAATAAATAAATAAATGATGACAGGCCTATGGTTATGCCTGGATATGTGTCATTACTTATTACCATAGTTGCTATATGAGGCTTCTTCAAGGTGTCTCATTGTTTATTTTGCATGGAGGTGAGTTGGCTTCCCTGACCATTTTGTACATGTAGTATTTGTAAACAGCAGCTTGTGTCACTTACTGGTGAATGTAGTACTGACAAACGTCCACCATTATGGATTGTAATTTCCGGCAGATCACTGCTGTGTGTATACATTTGTGTAGATTTGTAGTTAAGGCATCGGGGTGTAACTTACACCAGCTGTCAATGTCCTATGTGTAAACCTGAACTTGGATGTTGAGTATTCCATATTTTTGAACCTGAGTCCTCACTTAGGGGGTTCATTAGGTATTCCAAACTGTACATACACTGTGTTATGGTTGGATTAACAGTACAAGCACTGCACATGTGCCATTACATTGTTCAGTCACATAGTTGACAGACAGGTCTGATATATTACAAACACTTGTGGGGTGGTGCACTATTTCTTCCATGTCATTTCAGTTTGCAACATCCACTTATGTTTGTGCACATGACTTTGCCTCCTATTATTATCTATGTGAGGCACTATTTGCACTGGTGAATAAAATCATGTCAACTAGTCTTGCAGGGGAAACAGAGGGAAACTGATAGGTGAGGATGGGATGTTTGAACCTGGTTTCTGCATAGAGACTGCTAAAAGGAGGGGTATATGTGATCTGACTGGTATTTTCTGGGGAGTAACAGATGGCATGTACATTCTGAGGTCATTCTTAAGGTGGATCTATAGTTCTGTCATTGATCGGTGGGTGTTTTATTTGCTGCTTGTTATGTAACAGAAGGTATGACAGCAACCTAGAGCTGTTGAGGATCTGCTCTGCAACATACCAGCAGCCTGGACTATTGGAAAATAATATTTTCATTTCTGTACACATGTGGGCAAAGTGTTAAGATGTCTACGCATACACCACAAGAGAGCAGGTAATCCAAGGAAAGACTGTTAAAGCGCACACTAGGTCCAGAAACAGTGATCTTCAGATAGAGACAACTACTGTTCACACTTGCCAGTAGTGTATGGGTTGAGTCCTATAAAAACAGATGTCATCCTAATGTTCTTATTCTTTTGACTACTACCATGATGGTTTGCCACAGCACATCATCTGCTTCCATTTCCTCCTTTCCTCTGCTTTTCTTCTATAACACCCATCTACCTATCCTTGGTCACCACATCCATGAACCTAATATTAGGCCTTACTGTTTTCACCCTACCTGCCATCTCCATCCTCAGCATCCATCCCCAAATGTACCCAGTATACCTCCTAAGCACATTCCCAAAGCAATGCAATCTCACCTCTATGGACTTGTGCATAAACATACAACGTTGTGCTGACACTGTCATATACTCATTACTAATCCTGTCCATCCTCAGCCCAAACAATGCAAATCCTAACATCTGGGACTCTTCCAGGTCACCAAACCATATCACATAGATACTGTCAGTACACTCTTCTAGACCTTCCCTTTCATTGTTATTGGTACCCGTCTATCACAAATCAATCCTGACACTCTTCTACACCCACTCCACCATGTATGCACTGTCTCCTTTGCCTCCCTTCCACACTCAGCATTACTGTATACTTTAGCTCCCATGTATTTAATAACATACACCTTTTCCAACTGCACTCCCTGCACTCTCACCATTCATCTACCCTCCCTGTCATTCACAGACATATATTCTGTATTAGTCCTTATGCCATTTATTACTCGACTCTGTATAGCATACCTTGGCCTCTCCAAGGTCTCCTACATATGTTTTCTGATCAAAATATCATACACAGACTTCATTGTCTATGGGGACCCCTATGTGATTTCCTGTGTAAACCTGACCATCACCATTGCAAAGAGATGTCATGATGTTAGTGCACAGCATGAAAGGAGTGTCACTGTCATCTGTCTTATATTGCATGAGGTGACATCTACCTGTCTGCCAGGACATTGTGTGCCCATGGCCTTTTCTGAGCAATACATATACAATAATACACTACCAGTCAAGGTAAGCACAAACTTGTAAAAAACACACAGAAAACGGATAGTGAAGCAATGAACCCAAAGGAAACCAGTTTATATAGCACTTTCATCCACTCAATACACAGGACTTCTTCAGAATAAAATACCACATCCCTCTACAAACTTATATACATACAAAACAGCCTTAATAAATGCCCAGTTAAAAGACATTGTCGATTATTAAAGAAACAGTGCATTTCCCTACTCAAATATATACACACATTTACACAACTATAATATAAAAACTCTACTCATATTAACGCATTTTAAAAACATGATTAATAAAAATAATAAGTTCAAATATACATAACAGCCTTTAATTTTAATACACTAGAAATGGAAATATATTAATTTATACCAGGAAAGCAGTCAGCTCTAGTTTTTAATTACCATTTACATTCCATTTAGTCATTTATGCAGGTGTTGATAACAATAAAGCTGAGATAATGAGAATTTTTATGACAATGGCATTAGAGAACAACTTTTTAGTATTCTAAAGCCAATTGTTCAGACAAAAGAAAGGGGAAGCTATAGGGGCAGTTTGTGCCCCCGTGTTTGCAAATGCAGTACTTTCATTTTGGGAACTAAATTATGTAGTTACTTTTGTGTTTAAAGATTCCTGGGTACTGTATGGAAGATTCCTTGATGATATGATATACTTTTGGAAGGACAGTGAGCAGAGGTTAAATGAATTTTATGATTATTTACATTCCACTACAGATTTTCTTAAGTTTACTATGGATGTACAAGGCAATTCAGTTAATTTCCTAGACCTTACTATTTGATTTAATGTATCAAAGAATTGTTTCAAGTCTACAATTTATCATAAACTGACCTATTCAAATACTTTTCTCCATTTTGATAGCATCCATCCTAGCCACCAGCAGAAAGCCTTAGTGAAAGGACAATGTCTGAGGTTGGCTAGGATGATTACTGGGGAAGAGGAATTTAACAAAGAGTATGACAAATTGTTTAACATGTTTAAAGTGAGGGGATATCCAGATAATTTTTTATTTAACATCTTTATTGAGGTGAGGGTAGAAAGAGAAATAGGACATTTTGTCCATATTTTAGGTGCAGGTGGCAGAATTCTAGTAGCCTTAAGCAATATACAAGATCAATATACAGCATTTAACAGGTCTATGGTTACTACATTTAATGCCAATTTTTATGAGCTTAGGGCAATAGTTGAATCTAAATGGAAAATTTTGGGGATGGATCTGGAATATGTGAAATATATGGGTGAAAAAATGTTGTTGGTTTATAAGAAGGATGTGTGTTTTAAGACAGTACTTGAGAGGCCTTTGAGAGTGGAAGGGCCTGGTAAAATGGTGAAGTGTGGCCATGTCTCACAGTGTCCCTATATTCTTGAATGTCAAGAAGTAGTAGTGGTAGGGTATGGGACAATTAAACTTCATTGTACGTCTTATTGTGGGAGCAAAGTGGTGGTATATTTAGCTCAGTGTTTATGTTGTCCCACATTCTATATAGGTAAAACTAAATTACGTTTGTGGAAAAGAGTTTACCAACATAACTATGATATTACAAAGAAAGATGAAAGAAATGCTTTATATAAACATCTGGTGCAGAATGCTAGACATAGGTTCAGATTTTGTGTTAATGATAGGGCAGACTTGGGCCAGAGAAGAGGTCCAGTGGAGGACTTCCTAGAATTTTTGAAAGTAAATGGCAATTAAAAACTAGAGCCGACTGCTTTCTCAGTATAAATGAATATATTTCTATTTTTAGTGTATTAAAATTAAAAGCTTTAATGTACACTTGAACTTATTATTTTTATTAATCATGTTTGTAAAATGCATTAGTATAAGTAGAGTTTTTATATTATAGTTGTGTAAATGTGTGCCCCGCGGTAGTGGTGCTGCGGTAGCGTTGTCGCCTCACAGCAAGACGTTGTCACGTTCGATTCTCAGCTAGAGCATCTTCTGTGTGGAGGCATGCGTGAATGGGCGTGCCTTCGTTGAAGGTTGTGTGTCAGGTCTGGTAACTCGGCACGTAAAAACCCACTACCAAACATTAGCGGACCGGAGTTCCGCTGTGGCGACCCCTAGCCGGGATAAGCCGAAAGACACAACAACAACAAAAAAGTTGTGTAAATTTGTGCATATATTTGAGTAGGGAAATGCACTGTTGCTTTAATAATCAATAATGTGTTTTAATTGGGCATTTATTATGGCTGTTTTGTATGTATATAAGTTTGTAGAGAGATGTGGTATTTTATTCTGAAGAAGTCCTGTGTATTGAGTGGACAAAAGCAGCAAATACACTGATTTCCTTTGGGTTAATTGCTTCACCATCTGTTTTTTTTATTTTTGTTTTTTTACATATACAATAATCTGATTTAGCTGATGATATCAGCTGTGTCTGTTGAAGACATGAGGACAGTGTACCATAGGCTGCGGTAAAATGATCAATAAAGCATCCACCAGCAGCTCACACACACACATACACACACACACACACACACACACACACACACACACACACACACACACACACACACACACACACACACACACACACACACACCAAGTTGCCTGCAGTGAGATTAGAACCCCTACTTGTCTAAGTTTACAGAATGGAGAACGCAGTACTTAAGACATGCACAATGGCAGATGTCTGGCTGCAATAGGACTGTAGGTGATCTTATAGTAGATGACATCAGCAGGCCCTGTGGGGGACAGGAGGTTGGAGGACTGTTAGACATTATGATGTTTGCTGCAAGCACAAAAACAATGCATAACCATGCCCATTTTCAAGACAGTGTTGACTATGCAGTCATAGTCTTTGTAATCGACACACACACACACACACACACACACACACACACACACACACACACACACACACACACCAAGTTGTCTGCAGTGAGATTAGAACCACTACCTGTCTAGATTTACAGACTAGAGATTAGGTGGTTGGAGGACTGTTAGACATAAGGATATTTTTTCTAAGCATACAAGCAATGCAAAACAATGCTAATCTCTAAGGCAGTGTTGGACTCCCACTAATCTTTATGGAGACACACACATACACACACATATACACAAACACACACACACACACACACACACACACACACACACACACACTACTACAGTGTGACCTGAACCCCTACCTAAGTACACAGACTAATGAACATGGTTTTTAACTCAAGTACCACTATACAAGTCTGATTTTAACATGACTTAATGTGATCTTATAGTAGATGACATCATCAAGGAATGTAGGAAGCACCAACTTGGGAGGCCTGCATAGGTGCATATCTCCTTTGTGTCACCTGAGGCTAGTACACTAACAGTAGTATACTGTTTAGAAGCCCTAGCTGTGTAACAGCATGAGACCCTTATTGACCATACTTGAATGTTTTCCTTTGGCGGTGCAAGCCTGTGAGCACAATGTTATCGTCATGTCAATGAGGGAGCACACAACATTATTACACATTTAGTTTGTGTTAGATGTATGTGTTGTAGAATTAAGGAGATCCCAAGGTTGTACTGATTGTTGTTGAAGTTGGTTGTGAGGAAACACTCATGGATGTTTATTAACTGTCTGTACAGATAGTTACACTGTGCCCTCAGTTTGCAATATTTCCACATCTTGGAAATATACAACAGTAAGAACACAGATCTATGTATGTGGTGTAACAGTTAGCATACCTCTCAACCTCATAGAGCACAAATGTTGCACAAAGCCATAATTAATATAAAGATTATTGAAATATTGCCCATACAAACCTACAATGTTGATGGGGTAACAGGTTTTGCATTAGCATGCATTTTCTGAAAGGTATGACATCCATAAATGAAATGTATGTCTTCATTTTCTGAGCTAATTCTCAATTATTTAGCAATATTGTTGTATAAACCAAACTATTATGGGGAACAGACTACACAAATGATGTTAATATATGGACATTCTTCATTAATTGGGGCAGTTTAGAGCTATGACAGTTATGTATAGTAAACATGCAATGAGTATTGCACTAAGTGTACATGCATGTGCATGTTACTCCTCTGCCTGTCTGTGTGATATTAAGCAGTGTGTAAATGAGAGGTGCCTTGCTAACATCCAGTCTTCCTATTATTACTGCAGCCCATTCCTCACTACTCCAGGCCATAATTTCACAATTGCTATGGGCAATGTATAACTGTTATCTGTATATTTCCTTGTTCTGCAGTTTTGTGTGCCATGCAAAATAATTATTAACAGTGTTTTCAGCACTCACCACATCTCACAAATGTGTACTAAAAATATTCAGATTAAAACACTATGGGACACAGAGTCACAGTCTGTACAAACACATACTATAGCAAAAACACCTCCTAAACTTCAACTCACCTCAGGATTAGAATCAAAACACCACTAAAGCATTATCATGCAGGATGGCAGTCTTAGTCCTTTTGACCACAGAAGCTGCTTTTTAAATTGGGGTCATTCCTCACACAACCACCTTCATACAAACTGTACACTGCTATCAGACCATGCACACTATCTTGTACAAGTACTTCTGTGACTTACATCTGGACTCAGTCCAGTTAGTAGAAACAACTCCTGTCAAACAGATGAGAATAACTATACATCTGTCTGTCATACCATCATGTGGTGGGGTTGGGTGGGGGGAAACACATTTTCTGTCAGGATACAAAGTAGACTGAAGTGAGACACAGCAAAGATTTGGGAGTCAATTCCTAATTTCTTTCCTGCATGATGTATTAGTTTTCTGCTGTTGAGTGTTTCATGCCAGAATCATAACAATTTCATATGGTAACATTTTAGTAATATAGGTGTGTGTGTACTCACATGTTAATTTATCTACAAAAGCATCACTATATATTTGCACACTGTAACAAGGTAAGGCATCTGAGAGGATATTTAATTAAAATGTTCAACACTACAGTCTAGGTTCAGGTCTTACCTTGCATATGCGTCAGCTGACACAGCATTAGTTCAGGGCTGACTCTGTCTGATGTAAGCAATGCACAGCCAATACATGTATAGATAAAGGTTGTGTGAGTTGCCTAACATCAATTTTAATATATGTATGTGAGTAGGAGGAAGGTATTAGACCCTAGCTGGTCAGTGAATGTGCTATGCATTGTCTCTTAGCCAAAGCAAAGGCATACTGAGCATGCCTATGTCTACCTACAGGGGTAGCAGCTGGGGGTTCCTCCCTCAAGTCCTCCTGTCACTGTGACTGTGGTGACCTAGGCATTGGTGAGGGAATGTGTGCCTGTCCTCCTTGCTGATCACATTGTACAGCATAGCACAAACAGTGAAAATGTGTGCACATGTGCTTGGAGTATACTGCAAGGCTCCACCAGATTTATCTAGGCACCAGAACTGTGATTTCAAAAGCCCAAATGCACACTTTATGATATTCCTAGTTTGTGCATGTGCCTCATCATGGCATTCTTCCCTGGGTGTGTGTGCATTTCTGATGGCTGTCATCATCCACAGTTCCGTGGTATAGCCAGCATCCCCCAGTAAACTGCCCTGTGGGATGTTCCCCCTAGCAGACATCTGGTATTGCTATGGTGTGTGTCAGATATGGGAGTCATGATAATTGCCGGGTTTGCCCGCACACTCATTCAATTTAATCCCCTGAGCACTGCACATGACTTGGCAGTTGATGGAGTGGTATGCCTTGCGGTCGATGTCGATTCTACCCTGCTCACCAGGTGGTGTCTTAATGCGTACATGAGTGCAATCTGTGGCACTCAGTACTTCAGGGTAATGCGCTACATGATAGAAGTATTGCATAATGCTGGTTCTCACCTCAGCCGTGAGGAGAAAACATATTTGTTCACTGACATGTATTAGCATAGCATCCAGGAACTGGTGGAGTATCCTGAATGCTGATGCCTGTGACACCCCCATCATGTCCCCAGATAGTCTTTGAAAAGTACCTGCAGCTACTATTCTATGAGCTACACATACCTTAGCTTCCAGTGGGATGGGTTCCCCTCAGGTGGCTCTGGCTGTGAGTTGCGGCAGGCAGAGCTCACAGAGTTCTTGAAATGTTTCCTTGTCCACCCTGTAGCACTCAACAATCTCCAGATTATGTAGCACCAGGTAGGTCACCCTAGGCCTGAACACTCTCCTCCTCCTTCTCAGCCTAGGCCTATTGTCAGCAGAACCAGCAGCATTGACTTCAACCTTGAGTATATACAGATGTAGAATAGCTGCAGCAGCCCTAGCATTATGTAAGTTAAAAATTCCAAGTCGGTACTCCAGTGTTGTTGAAGTATTGATGGAAAATCAGACTGTAGGCTGTATGCATACTTTATACATTTGTTGATTAGGGCCATCATCTGGTATTGGCTGCTTTAAATGACATTCACCTGTTTAGGATGCAATTGACAGGATTTAGAAGTCCTGTTGCAGTACGCATTGTTGTGCTCTGCGCAGCGACTCTCAGCAGCTACGCATAATGACATCAAATCATGTAAAATATTTTATAATATCATCCGTTTTGTCATGATACATACAGAATACAGTAATTATGGATAATAGCACTTCATACCTATGAACTACAATGCCAGCACAGTATGATTAAAAGTTGGCATTGCCTGTAGTTGAACCCAAGGCTATCTGCACTGTAGTCCAATACCTAACAGTCATTATCACAGGACTAGTGGGGACTAGTGGAACACACACAACCCCACTTACCAGGTTTGTGTGATGCTCAAACATTCTCATCCATGGAAAAACACATTATGTAGGAGCCTACACAGAATATACAGCCCCACATGGTCCCTGCTTTTTGTGATTCAACAAATCCAATCATTTTTACATCATTTGCATAATAACCATGCTTACAGCCTCTAAAGATAGTAGCTGTGTATGCTGGATAACAACACGGTTTCATGGATTTAAAGATACAGTGTAGGGTATTACAATAATTTTGACAATATGTTATACCAAACATTTTAATTATTATTTGTATTATTGTTTTTAAAACATTTTGTGCTTAGCAGCGCAGTGTGCAAATTTGTGCTAAAATAAAAATTATAATATTTATAGTGCTTTTACACATATTCCTGATCCTTTTGAACATCCTTGGCTGGTAAATACCATTTATTTACCTTTTTATTGGCATTCTGTCCATATTTCAGGACTTCTGTATGCCCTTGCTTCAGTGTGGACTCCTGTACTTGGAAAATTTTTGCGTACACTTCCAACATGGACACGGAACCTGCAAGGTCATGTGTAGGGTTGTAGGATTGCCTCACCATGCTGATCTGCTTCTTTAGCATGAAATTCATCTACTTATGCCAACATTTCCATTCCATGAAACCTTCTATTGCTGTGTGTGAATGTGCATGGTGTAGGGTTGTAGGATTGCCTCACCATGCTGATCTGCTTCTTTAGCATGAAATTCATCTACTTATGCCAACATTTCCATTCCATGAAACCTTCTATTGCTGTGTGTGAATGTGCATGCTTGCGCACCCCTACACAGAGTTTAGTGAACCTAAAATCTGCTGCGCCCATGTTCGCATTATGTTGTGATGTGAACACAGAAAAAAATCAGTGTATGCTTTATTGAACTTGCACCATTGTCTCTTCTATGTTATTGAAAGTTTTTATGCCATTTGACAGATGTATTTTTACTCTAGGAGGAAAGATTATTGAGCTTTTTTGTTGTTTTAAGTAGATTTACTAGTGGCCAACATTTTTTTTCCTCACATTTTTAGTTTTAGTTGAGTAGCCATTATCAAATCTTATATTCTGTTGGCCATACTTTAAAGGTGAATTTACCCATGCTGTTGTTATATAAAAGAAAAGATAAGAACTTTACTACTATGGATCTTTGAGGTAAAAATGGATTTGTTCATATTGATTTACCTATGATCCCTTTTAATGCTATAAGAAAAACCTTTTTGTAGATTTATGAATTTAGGAAGCCAGGCAGGCAAAAAAGAGACCACATCATCACCTTCTGTTTTTTCAGTCAAGCCGAAGATCCTCGTGTTGCATCCTGTCTCTATTCTTTAGATGATCAATTTTATTTTGTAGCCAAGTATTTTGTTTTGACAATAATCTGCTTGCATTTCTTCTTCTTTAAGTTCTCCATCCATGTCATTTAAAGCATTTTCCATATCTTTAATTGCTATTTGTTGTTACTGCATCATTTAGAATTGTAGGTTCATAGGTGTGTACTAGGCTAACAACCACTATTGCCTTTTTAAGCCTAGCCATGCATCCCACATCTCTGGCAACTTCTGGTACCCTTGATAAGTGTAAGCAGGTGCCAAGGAGATGAACCATTTACAAGCTACTTTTGTCTATTAGAGACATAGGTGTCAAATCAGAGATGGATTTTCTGTTCTCTATCCAATTGTCCAAGTTACACTTGAATTGGGTTAGGGAGAAACTCTGCTCTCATGGATGCAGATCCTGTTTCAAAGAAGTGGGGGTCATGTCCGGGATGCATACCCATCTCTCAAGCAGGTCTTATTTATATCACAGACAAGGTTTAAGTCTTTTAGAATGGATAATTCTGGTGCTGTTTGTTTTGTGGATATGCAGGATGTGCATTGCGGGGGGGGGGGGGTCTGACAACATCTTGTTTGCCAGGCATAGATGGCCCCTCAACAGCCTGTAAGGAAACAGAGTACATGGATAGGGCTTTGAGGTGGTCTGCATAAGACATGTTACTTATACTCTTTGTCCTTTCAGTGAGGATCCACAGTGGACATTCCAGTTGAAAGATGTGCCTGGTGAGGTACATAATAAAGGGCACACTGTACTCTATGAGAGGCCTGTCAAATGCTGAATACACTGAAACAATGACCTCCTTGGACCTAGAAGCCATATCTCTGTTTACAGATTGCACAACATAGAATGATTTCCTCACTACTGTAGATACATGATTTTCAAACACTAGATTGCTTTCTGCATTTGTGCCCAAGTTCCTGACTACTGGATTGACTTTTAGGGGTTTGTTGTCAATATGATAGCAGGGGTGGATGACTTCCTGAAGGATACTATTATGCATTTTTTGGTATTTAGTTTTAGTCCATGGCTCTGACACAACTTATTTGTCTGTGTCTGCCCTTCTTGGAGAGAATTATTGTCAGTGGAGGATTCTATGACTACTCCAATTTTTCATTTATCTGTAAATTTGGTCAGCCATAGGCCCCTGACATTGGATTTGACTTCAGAGAAGTAAATGCCAAAAAGGACAGTCCTAGGATCAATCCTTGAGGGACACCATTTGTGATTGCCCTCTTTGTAGAGGTGAACTCCCCATTTCTAACTCCAGGGTCCTATCTGTGAACCAGCTGGATATCGACTGGGCAACATAAGGATTTATACATCAACTCTTGAGTTTATTCACAATGTTTGAGTTGTTTATTTTGTCAAATACCTTGGCCAGGTCAAAGTAGACAATATCACCCATTTTACCCTCACCCACTGCTTTGGTGACCATCTCAAAGAAGTCCGCCAGGTTGAATAAGCATGACCTGCCATTTGCAAAACCAAATGGGGTTGGACCCAGTGTCTGCAGGTTTCTTATATTATTCATCATTTACATAAAAATTCTTTCCATGGTTTTGCATATGTGACTAGTGAGACTTATGGGTCTGTAGTTTCCATGGTCCACCTTTGTGTATAGGGATGAGTGTTGCTATTCTCCATTCATGAAGCACAACGTCTGTTTGGAGGCTATGGTTAAATAGTGATTCCAGATGGTCTGATAGGTCATGTTTCATCCTATTTATAATACATCCTAGGATATTGTCTGGGCCTATCAATGAAGTGTTCTTGGCCTTAGAGAGAGCATTGAGGACCTGTGCCCTAGTGGTGGTATGGGGAGTTATTATGGGGAGCTATATTTGATGGTATTTCTTGAGAGGATGTCAAGAGTGGGAGAGGGGTTAAGCTAGAGCTGAATTTGTCTGCCAGTAAGTTTGCTATATCTTCTGACTCAGTATAGGTGGCTCCATTTACAATAAGCTCTGCACACAATTGTGTATTGCCATTGAGGTTGTGGACATAGCTAAAGAATGCCTTGTGATTGTCCTTGGCCTTGGAGGTTAAATTTACCTCAATTTTGGCTTTAGCAGACTTTATTCATCTTCTGAGTTTGTTTGTTTAGTTTGATGAGTGTGCTTTTATCCTGCTGGGTGCTACAGTTCCTAATTTTTGCCATGATTTTCTTCCTTCTGTTATACAGCCTATTGATGCTGTGATTCCACCAAGGTGCTTACTTTTTGAGTTAGTTCTGTACTTATTCCTGGAGGGTATAGTTGCCTCTATGCAGCTATTAACATGCTTATATAGGGTTTCTGAGAACAGTTCTGCAGAGAAGGAAGTGTTCTCAGGGTTTATGGGGGCTTGAAATGTTTCCAGGTTATCACTCATTCACTACAATGGAGCTCAGGAAGTTTGCACTCTAACTTCCAATGGGCGGAGCCTAAGCCTTTTGACAGAATCAAATTATGTCTTCACATAGGTTCATAGGTTCATAGATTAGTACTAGGCTAACTGCCCTTGCAGGCCATTTTAAGACTAGCCAATTATCCCTTGTGAGACTCAAACCCTGTACCTTGTGTTTGTAAGGCAAACACCTTAACCATTAGGCCACCTTCCCAATCCAATAGCACATTTCAAACAAATGTCCAAATCTCTTGAACCATAGGGGTTATGAAAGAAGTATAAATAGCAAACCCTTCGACACAAACTATTTTTTATAGTGGAAGTATTGTTTAGGTTCTAAGTCTTAAAATTAATTCACAGTAAACACAATAACTATTATGTTTGTAATATTTTGTAAACAACTTATAATATCTCAGCAATCACTCAAGTTACACACATACTGTCAGCAGTATTTTATTAATCTAGCTGAGGGCTTTCATATAAGGCTAAGGAGTTATGTCTGTGTTACTTGATTGTTGAGATATTTTGAAAAATGTGAAAATTATATCTATATAAATTAATATCATTGAAACAACAGTTAATATCTCTTTACCTACACTAGACAGAAGGCAAATATTAATGCAGTTGAGTTTGCCATTGTCTTAAAACCTTGTACATAGCATGGTTTTGGAATTATTGATGCAAATATTAGCAAGCAATATTTGACGCCTAGAGGTGTCAGTAGGAGTTAACTGCAGATGCACATGGAGGAGTCACTCGGATGTAATGAGTTAATAGTAAGAAGTTAGTCTTAGATTAGATCACGAACATTCCAGGGTTTGCTGGAGTTCTGGGTTTTATTTTTACTTCAAACCAGACCATTTTGTGGCCTGACCTTATCAGAGAGGGAATTACACTAGGGGTGTGCAGCAGTCTCCTATATTAGTGAGGACAATATGCAGTATGTTTGCACCCCTGGTTAGTGTATTGACAATCTTGTCAAGGGAATTTATATGTTTTTGAAGATACCCATTTGTTTAAAACTGTTTACTCTTAAATGTTCTAAATTCTCTTGAAAAGCACCCATTTTTAAGGATAACTTCTGAAGGGTAGACGTAACGTTTTGTAAGTCTTTCTTCAGTAAGAAGTATGTATGAGAGTGCTTTGAGCTGTTCATCCTTCCTTTGCAGTTTGTAGTTCTCCACAGTGTTTTGATGGGAAAATGTTAAGAAAAATTAACAATTTTTAAATAAATTAGTTCCAATATGAAAGAAGCAATTGGTGAAGTGTATTATCTTCTAAGATGATATTTTCCTCTAAAAAATGTTAAAATTGCACAGCTCTGAAAAACTGCTGGTTTTGCTTTGCCATCCAGACTCCTTCTTCTTATTCCATTTTCATGCCATCAGCTTTATCTAGTAATATTTTATTTTGATTTAAAATAAATTCTGTGTCTCACCTTCTGTCATTCTTCCACGAATGTCATTTAATGCTTCTTCTATTTCGCTGATCTGAGAACTTTGTGGTTTCACAAATCACTTATTAAGTCTATAAGATTTTTAATGGAATCTGTCTTCCAGTCTAGCTTGTCTGTTTTGGTAGAAAACTCTTACATATTAGATAGGAAAGTTTGTATTTTTTTATCTGAAGGTCTCTCCAAGTTTAGCTTTTTCAGTGTTCATGATTTCAGACAGGATTTCTTCAGAAAGTTACATTTCTTCTGCAATATCCTGAATCTATACTTCATAAAGCTTTTTTATCTATAAGAGGCAATATTTGCCACGGAGACAGTACTGCAGAACAGTTTTCAAGAGTTGTTAGCAGTCAGATATCTTGGACACAATCTTAACTTGAGAGAATTTCTCAAGTAGAAACAGGTGTTTTTTGTTGAACCTCACATGAATGCAGTGGGACTGAAAAATATTTAGGCACTGCCAAAAGAATCTGCTAAAAATGTATCGGTGATGATTAAATTATGAAGCTTTGTTTCCTGTGAACCAAATGCTTTTATAACAACCTCTATTGAAATGGCCTTCTTACCCCCACCTCTGACCTCTATTGAAATATATTATTCAAAAAGCTGTAAGAAATTAAGTTTGTTGGAAAGATTCTGAATGAAACAGTCACAGTTAAAAGTCAATGCAGCTATTCTGTATTTCCCATTTCACAACAGTTAGCAAAACAAATAACTTGACTATTAGAAAATAATAAAATAGTGGATGGTAATACAATACTCTGGTGGCATAGGTACTGTATTGATTTGTTGGGCCCTGAATCGGTGATAAAGAAATTTAAAACTTGTGAATTTGGCTGGAAAGTGACTGCTAAATTATAGCTACAGGAACAAGGGCAACATTTTTGTGAACTTTTTAATTTGGGACAGATGGAATCCCAAAGCAGACAAAGAGGCATATAGTCTATTTTCTTATATTGTCATTGGTCCTCCCTGCCATTTCATTTTGAAACTGGTTTTCCTGTTTCTTGCAAGCAACACTTATTTTGTTTCCTGACAAAGGAAGCTGAAATGGAGGAAAAGTTTCTATTATATTTTGGCAAGTATGGTTGAAAAATCTGGGTAACCCACTGAATTAAGTTTTCCTCTTTCCTCCAACCTTTTAAGGACCTTTCCAGAGGAAAGACAAAATGATACCTCTTTATTCAGAGCAGCATTCACAATCTCAGTTTTGGCATCCTCTCATAAATTCTGATAAAGTAGCTAGGAAAATGTTATCGCTGACCAAGTTGAAGTTGTTCTAAAAACAGCATCAACAGTGCTATAAGCACATGACAGAGAATGTTTGATTACTTAAGACATGGAGGATAGAAACGAATCCACAGATGCCTTACTGAGGAAGGGAAGTCTGCATTGTTATACAAACTCAGAGTAGGTGTATTTATGTTCAGGGGGTGTGGGTGGTGTTTCAAACCTGGGGGGTACGAAGGGAAGACCTATCTGACTGCAAAAAAATTCCTACTTCTGAGGTTCACTCACTGAAAGTTGTTTTGGATTTTTTTTTTTCAAGTGACACTCGATAATAGAGATGTCAACTGGTCGACATCAAGCTTCATCTCAATACCTGACGGGACTTGGAATGAACACAAAAAGATTTATCCCCCCCCCCCAAAAAAAAGGGGATAAAGATGAATGCTCTTTGATTCTTAACATTTTGAAAATGTGTATTCATCTTGCTGGTGGGTACTCTATCTGACTGCATATATTTTATTAATTGTCAGGCCTAGGGACATATAAGGAGAACTATTTGCCATATTCTTTGCTATATACAGAAACAATTTCTGACATTAACTGCATACATAACAAACATTACATTCTTGGGGGAATTATTTCTTCCTAAGGGATTATATCACAGCTATGTACTCTGTATTGACTTTAGGAGCACATTATGTACACTTACAGCTCTGTATTGCCAAGTATTAGCTGTGAAAAAAATGACATTGTTTTGCCATAATTGCAGTTCTAATAATTGAACCACTTCATGTGTATCTGTACATGACTTCAGTACAATTGTCTGTGTGTGAAATTGCAAACATAAATGTGTAGTACTGTTGAAGGCAGATGTACTGCATTTATTGTGCAATTTTATTCTGTGTTTGTACTTGTTATGGCGGAGCTACTTATAATAAAGAATTTCTAAATATGAAAGCATCAATGAAAGATGAGCTGTTTTATCATGTATAAGCCATTGATATGCATTATTCAAGGCCAAACTTTCAGCTGTCATAGCTTCTAACTGACTTCCTTGCTGTGCTTGAAAATCAAGGATAAGTCAAATACTTTTATATTCTCTTCTATTGCAAATTAAATTTGAAACTGTCTTCAATTAGCTCAATATTTAGATGAACATTTTGTGAAGCAACTGAGTCTACACTCAAAATAAATCTCATATTTAATAATGCATTACAGCTGTGAAGAAATGTAAGTTGGAGGTATAAAATGTCAACAAGACACTTCTTTCCATCTCTTTCCTAAAGTGCCCCAGGTTTTAAAACTCCAGATGCATGTATTTTTAAAAAGTTACTCTGATTTGTATGCCAAACACAGATATTTATATTCTGAAACTTAGTTCTGTATGCTTTGCGGGTCGTATTTTGCCCAGCACATCCACAGGCCTTCATGAGCCCCATGCCACTGATCCATCTTATAGTATGTTTAATTTTTTATACTAGCTTTCTAAGCAGCAGGGCCTCTTTTGCATGGAACATGATTTGCACAATAAAAAAGGTGCATACTGCAGCTGAAGAACTTACTTGAAATATTTGCTTGCACACGCAAGATGCAGTCCTCTTGTAAAAAAGAGTCTGTCCATGAAAACCTTTCCTAATCATGCCTTCATTTCTTCTATTTCTCTTTTTTCTCTTGGATAAGATGTGTAGCAGGCAATTGTTAATCCACAGCAGCGAGCATTATAGAAAATGAGCCCCTTACATTCAAAGGCTGTGCCTGTAGTTACGAATGACATGCTAATGTAGTGGTTGAGGTCTATCTCAAAAAATAGTGTGGTCAGCACTATACATGACCTTTGCTTTGCAGTCATGATTTATAACCAGGCACAACCATATATTTATCACATAGCATGTCTTACCATTTTGGAATAATGCAGACAGCTGGCAGAGATCTAATTATCGGATCTCTTTATTGCCATTTATTAAAGATCAGTGTTTATATAACCTTAGGACTGCATAAGGAGTATTGCCACTAGCCACTTGTGGAAATAAGGGTCACTTTCCTGACTCCACTAGGTGATGGTTTGCATCAGAGCACCACTGCACAAATCACCCCAGGGTTGCCAAGTATATAATTAGTATGATAAAGCATGGCATTACTCATGAGACAGCTTAAAACAGTTCTCTAAAGAGCAGGCAAGAAAAAAAAAACAACATTCTGTGGAAAAGAACATATAGATTACCTGTCAGATATTACAGAAAGTAGTTGTCCCATCTTGAAAGGCTGTTCAGTGTTATCTTTGTAGAGTACTGTTTTCCTGCTGGAGAATACCTAAACAAATGGGAACAGGTAGTTGATCAAATGGAATGTGAGCCAACTAGATTATAACTGCCTTTTTAAACTCACCTCTCATACGGTTTAGAAAACACCTGTCTTCTTTCCAGACACTAAGTTGTTTAAAGCACTGTAGTGAAAGTGATCCATGCTACAGTAGGTGCTCAACAGTCAAAAATTGCCAGTAAGATTTGTATTGCCACCATCTAGTATAATTGTGCCCATCTATTAGCCAAGCAAACATAAATGTGGCTCTTACATTTTCATAGCAAACAAATCCTTTATTTGTGATTCTTACTATAACACTTAACATTGATCCCTGCTTTGACAAATTCAAAGAGTGAGGTTACTGTAGCAATCACCAATAGCAGATTCATCACTCTCTCCCCAGGAAATGAACACCACTACAAAAACATTGAGAAAGCTAACTGGCTACATGTCAAACAACATGCTGACTTTCTACTTGCCTCGCAACTATTTAAACTTGCCAAGAATGACGCCTTCTCTGTATTATCTTCCAGATTATTTAGAGATACACCGGCATACAACGTTAGACATCTTAACCACTGATGTCCTTCTCCTCAACCCCCCCCCCCCCCCCAAGCTAGGCTTCACATACCTCTCAGCTGTACAGATTTTTGCTGAATGTCCAGATTTTTGCCTCATATTTTTGATCCATTTTTCATAAAATTGCAGTTTTCTGGCAAATTAATGGCAAATCATTAAAAAATGATTTTAGAAAACAGTAACAGACATTTGAGTTTCAGACTTCCTACCCTTTAGAAAATTCATGTTAATGCAAAACCTGTCATTCCATCAACTTTCTAAGTTTGTATTAGTAATATTTATGGCTTTATCCAGATTTCTTGCTCTAAGAGGTTGAGAGGTATGCAAGCCATGCTTTATCAGTCCTTGATCCCAAACTGTGGGACTCTCTCCCTTCTTTTCTTAAAGATCATTCCTCTGACCCGATTTTCTGTTCACAAATAAAAGCACATTTCAAGACTCTGAAAATGCATCTGCTATCTCTCTGGTGCTATAACTTAACCTCTTCATTTCCTTTTTCCATCTGCTTAACTTGCACTGACTCTATTTTTATTTTATTTTATTTATTTTACATTTTAACCCGGAAAGTCCAACCGGATACATATCTAT
This sequence comes from Protopterus annectens, assembly GCF_019279795.1. NCBI lineage: Eukaryota > Metazoa > Chordata > Ceratodontiformes > Protopteridae > Protopterus > Protopterus annectens. The sequence continues at coordinate 139,708,434 of NC_056728.1, forward strand.
TTTCAGTGAAGGCCCGGGGAGAAAAGCTCCAGAAATACAAGATTAATTTAACAAATAAAAGTATAATACTAACAGTTCAGATAACAATGCAAACATACAAAGATTACAGGAGATAATAAGCTGGAAGAAAATTATTTGAGTTAGTTTAGGTAGTAAGGAATAGGGTAGAAATGAGGATGAGAAAAAAAATATAAAACAAGGAGCACATTAGAGAGCTAGACTGAGGGAGAGTAACCTGGTCTATAGCCGGTACATATCCAGTGGTTGGTGAAATAATTTTTTGCTGCAATTTTAAATTTCATTAGAGAGGGTTCAAGGGTTAGGGCAGGAGGGAGCAAGTTACAAGTTTTTGGTATGTAGTTGGAGAACACTGAGTCACCGGCATGATTGCAGGATTTAGAGGTCTTTAACATTAATTTGTCATTAGATCTCAGTGGTCTGGTACTAGTGTGAGGGGTAATTACGGGTTGTATTCCCGGAACTCTGTCTGTTTGGTTAAGTATTGTATGGGCTATTGTAAGCTAATTATAGAGAAGTAGGTTGGGGGAAACTTGAACCATTTTAGTAGTTTTAGATTTTGACAGTGATGTGTGCGATAGGTAGGCCCTGCAGCGAATCTAGCAATATGGTTGTAGCAGACAGTTAACTTATTTATTTCAGTTTTTGAGAGGTTAGAGAGAATGGGTGAGACATATAGGGGAGTGGAGAGTAGGTGGATGTGTGCTCTGTTGGTTCTGGCCAAAGGGGTTAAGAAGGCTTTGTTTCTGTAGAGTAAGCCCAGTTTTTATTGGTGTTTTTGATTATTTGGTTAACATGCAGGTCGAATTTCAGATTGTTGTCAATTATTTGATTGTGATTCTTTCAGCGTGTCAACTCTGATGACATTGTATATTTAATGCATGCATATACTGGTTTTTTTTTCAGAAAATCTATATATAATGTCACTTTTCTATTGTTTTTATACCCTCAATCCAACTATGATATTCATTTTGTATATAATATGTGTATATATTGCATGTTGTCATTCTCTCTGTATGTAATGTCATGTATCTATTGTGTTTTCCCCAGGCTGAGACTGAAATGGGTCCAATGGGATCAATGCTCTACCCCGGTTAATAAATTTAAAATAAAATAAATAAAATAATTATCCACGATAGGAATGTTGTCTGTGGTGAGAGCAACTACATTATACAGCAGTATATTGGTTTAGTGGTAAAGAAGCTTGCCTAAAAGTGAAAGTGTTTAAGGGTCAAGCCAGATGCCAGGTTACAGTCTATATGGAGTTTGTATGTTCTGTTTGTGTGTGCATGAGTTTTCTTTAAATACTCCAGTTTCCTCCCAGCTGACAAAACCATTCTGGTTGATTGCCACTGACTACTGAAGACTGGGCTATCGGTATGCATCTGGGTATATATATATATATATATATATATATATATATATATATATATACAAACATATAAATATACATTTATATACACACACACACACACACACACACACACACACACACACACACACACACACACACACACACACACACACACACACACACACACACACACACACACAGTTTGGGTGCTTTTCAAAAGCAAGCCTTCTTTAGTTACTTGATGATATAAGTAAATTCCACTGCAATTCTCCTTCCATGGATCACATTCCTTAAGCTGCTGCTTATTTGTCTGACTTCTACTCCAACTTAAATAGTTGTATTACAAAGACAGTCTCTATCCACACCAAATAAAATGAGAACTATGAGAAATGTAAAAACAAACCCCTAAGGTGGAATACCCTTATAAATAAATTATATAAAACAACATAAAAACAAAATAATACAGAACAGTTTGGACGGTCATGTATATCTCATAGATGATACCGCTGATGTGAAACAGACTCCTCATCCACATAAAACAAAGTTTATCCCTGTCTGTATTCAAACTTAAGTTGGATCTATGGATGGGAAACAGAAAATTTACCTTAGGACTTCCCCCTGTACTACTAATGGATAGAAGCAGCCTCTAAATACTTTATCCCATGCATGGGTCTCCTCATATTATCTATGGCATGATCCCAATTATTTTCATTAAGGGTAATATATAATTATTGACAATGGGATGGCTAAAATCACTCTATAAGCAAATGGGATAGGTTAATTCAAGCAGAAAAATGGAAATTGGTTAGACTTAAAATGTCCCTCAAGGGCAGCTAGCCTAGTAGCTACCTTTGGACTTATATAATAAGAGAGAGAAATTACTTGATACCTATCAAAGGGCTCACTCTACCTACCTTAACAGCATGTTAAGCAAGCTAGTAAACCGAGATGAACTTAAAGTAGGCGCTAAAACCAAAAATAACTACAAATCTTTTTTAACTATGTCAGGAAGAACTAATACTCAGCAATGTTCATAATTAGTACATCATAATACTAGCTATGCTGACCCATGGGGAAAAAGACAAAGTACTCTTTAGAAAATTTAATGCAAATGTTGCTTCACTCACTGGTATAGCTATTCTACAGATTCCACAATCCCAGCCACCCCCTTTAACTGCTATGGAACAGGTCCTCTCAGCCCTCTCAAAAGTGAAGATCAGTTCATTGATATTGCCTGATTGTCAGTACTTAATATGGCATATCTGAACCCCTCCTTAAGGGCCTTAATCTTAGGCTCTCTACTGAGTACATTCCTTGAAGCTTAGAGAACAGCTGGTACACAAATGAGGGCAAAGCATGGCATCTGGTTACCAGAGACCCATTTTTCTTACCAGTTTCATATTCAAAGCCATGGAATGTATTACTCCAGATGTCACTCACCTGGACATTGAGGATCTATTAACTCTGGACCCTAATCGATTCAGCTTTGTCAAAGAAAGGTCCTGCTTCTTTAACCTCATTAATGTCTTTGAAAAAGTCACTGAAGCAGAGAATAGCAGTTACACAGTACTTAAGCATATCCAGACCTGGCCAAGGACTTTGACACTACTCATGAAGATATTGTTGATTATTTTCTAAATCTGAATATTTTATTTTATTTTATTTTTACATTTGTTAACCGGGTTAGTCCAACTTAGCCCACAGAGTCCTTTTTCAGCAGAGTCCCAAGGAGAAAAGCTCCAGGAAAGTAATTGAAAAATAAGAAAAAACTAACAATTCAAGTTGTAAGATACTTAACAGTACAAAAACAGAGAGAGAAATATACAATATGAATATATACAGGGCAAAAGTACAGCATTTTGAGAATGCAGTAACAATATGTTTGAGAAATGTGGTTAGCATTAAGTTATTTGCAAGGAATGTAACAATGCCTAAAATAAAAAAAATTCAGAGTAACATTATGGCATAGTACAACAGATATGCATTTAATATCATAGGTACTAACGGCAGAGAGAGTAATATATGAAGACAGTTTAAGTAGATACCAAGCAGATATGTTAATTGAGAGAAGAAGAAAAATTCATTGGTAATTCCCTGACAAGTACAGATCCATGCATGTTGAAAATGAATTTTTAGTTGCTTTTTGAATTTGACACTTTTGGTAGTGGAGTAAAAGGACAATGTAAGTTTGTTCCATGTATATGCAATTGAATGAATGTAAAGTATTTTTCCAATATTTTTGTTTGCTTGGTCACCAGCAGAAGGTTTTGTTGTGTACTTTTGAGGTCATGATTGGGGGTGTAGGGTTTAATTATGGATGTAAGTGCAGGGTAGGAGTTGAGGCTCTTTAGGATGCTGAGTGCAATTTGTAGTTGTGATATCTGAAGCTTGTGCGGGAGCTCAGGCCATCTTAAGCTTTTCAGGGATATACAGTGATGGGATCTGTTACTATTACTGGCTGAGAATCTTGCTAGCTTGTTATAGGTGGTTTCTAGTTTGGTTAAGAGATTATTTTGGAGGTTAGTAAGCATGGGAGCAGCATACAGCAGGGATGGTAGAATAAATGTTTGAGCCAGTATAGGTCTAAATTTGTTACGTATATATTTGTATAAATAAAAATCTTTACATTGTGTGGTGGATAGCTAACTGGTTGTTTTACAGAACACATGTAGTTGGAGAAGTGCAACTGTCACTACTGAAAGAAAAGGTTACCAGTGCTATACCACAGGGCTCAGTGATGGTTACCAGTGCTATAACACAGGGCTCAGTGATGGTTACCAGTGCTATAACACAGGGCTCAGTATACCAGTGCTATACCACAGGGCTCAGTAATGGTTACCAGTGCTATACCACAGCACTCAGTGATGGTTACCAGTGCTATACCACAGGGCTCAGTGATGGTTACCAGTGCTATACTACAGGGCTCAGTGATGGTTACCAGTGCTATAACACAGGGCTCAGTAACAATTACCAGTGCTATACCACAGGGCTCAGTGATGGTTATCAGTGCTATACCACAGCGCTCAGTAACAGTTACCAGTGCTATACCACAGCACTCAGTAACAGTTACCAGTGCTATACCACAGCACTCAGTGACGGTTACCAGTGCTATACCACAGGGCTCAGTAATGGTTACCAGTGCTATACCACAGGGCTCAGTGATGGTTACCAGTGCTATACTACAGGGCTCAGTGATGGTTACCAGTGCTATAACACAGGGCTCAGTAACAATTACCAGTGCTATACCACAGGGCTCAGTGATGGTTATCAGTGCTATACCACAGCGCTCAGTAACAGTTACCAGTGCTATACCACAGCACTCAGTAATGGTTACCAGTGCTATACCACAGCACTCAGTGACGGTTACCAGTGCTATACCACAGGGCTCAGTAATGGTTACCAGTGCTATACCACAGTGCTCAGTGATGGTTACCACAGGGCTCAGTAACAATTACCAGTGCTATACCACAGGGCTCAGTAATGGTTACCAGTGCTATACCACAGTGCTCAGTGATGGTTACCAGTGCTATACCACAGTGCTCAGTGACGGTTACCAGTGCTATACCACAGGGCTCAGTAATGGTTACCAGTGCTATACCACAGTGCTCAGTGATGGTTACCACAGGGCTCAGTAACAATTACCAGTGCTATACCACAGGGCTCAGTAATGGTTACCAGTGCTATACCACAGGGCTCAGTGATGGTTACCAGTGCTATACCACAGGGCTCAGTGATGGTTACCAGTGCTATACCACAGGGTTCAGTAACAATTACCAGTGCTATACCACAGGGCTCAGTGATGGTTACCAGTGCTATACCATAGGGCTCAGTGATGGTTACCAGTGCTATACCACAGCACTCAGTGACGGTTACCAGTGCTATACCACAGGGCTCAGTAATGGTTACCAGTGCTATACCACAGGGCTCAGTGATGGTTACCAGTGCTATACCACAGGGATCAGTGATGGTTACCAGTGCTATGCCACAGCACTCAGTGACGGTTACCAGAGCTATACCACAGGGCTCAGTAATGGTTACCAGTGCTATACCACAGGGCTCAGTGATGGTTACCAGTGCTATACCACAGGGCTCAGTGATGGTTACCAGTGCTATAACACAGGGCTCAGTAACAATTACCAGTGCTATACCACAGGGCTCAGTGATGGTTACCAGTGCTATACCACAGCACTCTGTGACGGTTACCAGTGCTATACCACAGTGCTCAGTAATGGTTACCAGTGCTATACCACAAGGCTAAGTGATGGTTACCAGTGCTATAACACAGGGCTCAGTAACAATTACCAGTGCTATACCACAGGGCTCAGTAATGGTTACCAGTGCTATACCACAGCACTCAGTGACGGTTACCAGTGCTATAACACAGTGCTCAGTAATGGTTACCAGTGCTATACCACAGGACTCAGTGATGGTTACCAGTGCTATAACACAGGGCTCAGTAACAATTACCAGTGCTATACCACAGGGCTCAGTAATGGTTACCAGTGCTATACCACAACACTCAGTAACGGTTACCAGTGCTATACCACAGTCCTCAGTAATGGTTACCAGTGCTATACCACAGTGCTCAGTAATGGTTATCAGTGCTATACCACAGGGTTCAGTAACAGTTACCAGTGCTATACCACAGGGCTCAGTAGTGGCTACCAGTGTTATACCAGAGGGCTCAGTAATGGTTACCAGTGCTATACCACAGGGCTCAGTAAAGGTTACAATTTCTATACCACAGGGCTTAGTAACAGTTACCAGTGCTATATCACAGGGCTCAGTAGCGGTTACCAGTGCTATACCACTGAGCTCAGTTCCTCATATTATAACAATGCTCCCTAATGCGTTCTTTCAAACACCTATCTGTCTTGCCCACATAGAATTTTGCACAAACCATACAGCAGGCAAGATAAACAACATGCCTACTGTCGCATGTGGCTGTGACCCTAAAAGTATATTCTTTACATTGATCAGGATGAAAAGATACATTATTACTTTCTATATAACTACACCAACTACATGAACCATAAGGAATAGTTTTCTTATCCATGTGACTATTTGCCATGTGATTTTTGATATAAAGGTGGGTGTGTTTGTAGTGCTTGTATACACCTGATGAAGCATATTTGTGAAAGCGCTTGTGTTGTTGCACTAAGTAAAGGCCTTTTATACTGGATTTTACAGCCTTCTGCGTCTCATTTTGCTTGTTTTATACTATTTTCGTTATTGGAGACGTGTGGTGTGGTTCACTTTTGGCAGAAGGACTCTGCTTACTATTTTATTTTTGTATTATTTCTGCCTGTGACCACACGGAGATGGCTGATGAGATACTGGAATTAGATTCTACACCACAGATTAATGTCGCTAGCAACCGGAGGATTAAGTTGCCTTCTTATCTATCTACTCTTAAGGAGACTAGTAATCCACTAGTTAACTGCAAAGAGACAGTCGCTGACAATAAGCATGATGACTTTGATGTTATAACTTTGAAAACGCAACTTTTTGTTTTGGAGTAGGAACTTTACAAACTCAAGATAGAACGCATTAGGGAGCATTGTTATAATATGAGGAAAGGGAATAGGAACAACGCCCTAGCCAGACATGTTTTAGATACTGATGTAAGTCACATGTTTAAATTTAGGGTTATAGGAATGACCCATGAGAATGATAGACAAGGTGATGTCAGCAATAATACAGAGAATTTGGAAGCTATTTGGATTAACAGACTTAGGAGCAATGATGGCAAAGGCTTGAATGAATGTATCCCTTTAAGAGACAGACTCAGGAAGAGATCCATGAAAAGATAGGAATTAATGTTTAATATATGTTTTAAACAAGCTATATGAAGTATTTTTTATATAAATACATTTTTTATACATTTAGATTTATATATTTTTATTTTATAATATTAGTCTATGGAATTAATAAAGTTTATGTGTTATTTATATGGGGTTTTTAAAACACAAGTGTTTTATCCATTTGACTATTTGCCATGTGATTTTTGATATAAAGGTGGGTGTGTTGGTATTGCTTGTATACACCTGATGAAGCATATTTGTGAAAGCGCTTGTGTTGTTGCACTAAGTAAAAGCCTTTTATACTGGATTTTACAGCCTTCTGCGTCTCATTTTGCTTGTTTTATACATAATTAAATATAATTGCTTCTTTGGTATAGAGTTGTATAAACATATCCCTCAGTTTGAGAGACCTGAAATATTCATAATTAAAAGATCAGTGGCCTCAAAAATATTAGTTATCAGGCTAGACCAGGGGTCTGCAACCTGTGGCTCTGGAGCCACATGTGGCTCTTCCACCCCTCTGCAGTGGCTCCCTGTAGCTTTGAAAAATAATGGTCACTCTGCCACACGCCACACACATACAGAGTGATCAAGCAATTCCTTGGCAGCATCAGCATCTCCTGAAAGGTTTCTATATCTCTCCACCATACCTCTGAAACTCTTAACACAAGAAATCTAGACCGAATCACAAATAAAGGGGGAACAAAAGAAGAAAAATAGGGACAGATTTTAAATATTGCTCTTAGAAACTTGCTCGAATAACACTGTTTTTGTTAACATGCATTTTACACACACACACACACACACACACACACACACACACACACACACACACACACACACACACACACACACACACACACACACAATCTGTTTTCAAGTATAAATATGTGTGCTTGCATTGAATATTCTTGTTCTTTAAGAATTTTAATTGTTGATTCCCATAACTGATGATTTTTATTGGTAGTGTTACTTTTGTAATGTATTTAAAGAAGATGCTAACTATAAGTTTTTTACACTAAGGGTTGTTGATCCCAAAAGCTTTGTTGTTTTATTAAACACTCATTTTAATTTTGCACTGCTGACTTCATTTTTATTCTTATTCATAACTGCACAGATTTTCACAGAATGTCCTGAATTTTGCCTCATGTTTTTGGTCTGTTTCTCATAAAATTGTGGTTTTCTGGCAAATCACTGGCAAATGATTTAGGGCTAAAGACAGAAAATATAGACAGACATTTGAGTTTCATGTAAAACCTGTCCTATCAACTTTCTAAGTTTGTAAGAGCAATATTTAAAAAGTGTCCCTATTTTTGGGCCTTTGTCTCCCCATTATTTATTTCTTTGTCCAGATTTCTTGCTCTAAGAGGTTGAAAGGTATGATGATGCACACAGACGTATATGTGTGTGTATATATATATATATATATATATATATATATATATATATATATATATATATATACACGCACACACACACACACACACACACACACACACACACACACACACACACACACACACACACACACACACACACACACACACACACACACACACACACACACACACACACTGAGAGCAATCACAATAAAAATCTTAACAAAGGAACAAAAATAGGGACACATTTTAAATATTTTATAAACTTTGTTCTTTTATATATAGTATAAAACGTGATATGCTGTGTTATCTTCATTTTATGGGTCAAATATGTTTTGTGGCTCCAGATGAGTTTTATTTGGTAGAAGTGCCAGAATTGCTCTTTTGATAGTGAAGGCTGTAGACCCTTGCGCTACACTGACAGCCATCTCTATATTCTCAGTCTCCTATAGACTCATCTGGGCAGATCAGTGTCTAGCCTTCTAAGTCATGAAAGATCTGATCCTCTTTGACCTCCTATTCCTTTTCAGAGCAAATGGTTCTCCAAACCCTAGTTAAAGAAACTAAACCTTCACCAACAGGTAAACAGAATACATTGGCAAGATAGAGTCATATCTCAACATATCCCCACTTCTGGAACAAACTTCTACTGCATTTCAAGCAGAGTATATCCTTAAAATCTTCAAGCTAAACATAGATAATTGGATAGTGGGCCTCAGATTCTCCTGTGATCTACCTTGTGTTGCATCCCTCCCTCAAGGCAGATAGGAAATTCTGAACATGAATTATTGGCTAGACTTCTAACGTTCTGTTGTCTGATTGCCTATTACTTACTATGAACCCATAAACCTAAATAGAAAACAAAAACCACTGGAGAAAAAAGCGTAGTCAGGAGCCCAAGAACAGAATTAGCTTTCAAAGTTTAATATACTGCTTTCATCCAAAAAGACTTCATCAGAAACTATTCAACAAAAAATGTCAAGCACTTTTTGTATTAAAACCTACAAATAATTCTGTTCTTGGGATCCTGACTATTCTTTTTCAGTGTTTTTTGTTTTCCAAGTTGTTATTTTGCCATTGGTGGAACTGCTTTATTTTTATAGTTGTTTGGTTCCTGGTTTAAAATTTTTCTATGGCAAAAGTGTTTGAAATTTGTGGTTGAATAGTTTCTGATGAAGTCTTGTTGTATGGTATATTAAACTTTGAATGCTAATTCTGTTCTTGAGCTCCTGACTACACATTTTTCAGTGGTTTTTCTTTTCTAAGTTGTTATTTTATCACTGGTGGAGCTGTCTTATTTTTATAGTTCTATGAACCTAAATACTACCGTATCCCACAGATGCTTTACCATAAATTTACTGCATCAATGCCCCCTCAATAATTTAAACATTCAGGTATTCTTTATTTTAACTCATAGTTTACTCTCTTGCCCACAACAAATATTTTTTGCTAACAATGCTGTGGGCAAGTGTTAACAAACATTGCCACTTCAAACATAATATTAACTAAAGTATTTGCCGAAATGTTTCACAGCAAGTTAACTTATCCTGAAAATTACTATGGAAAAGATATATTAACAATTCAAATTGAATTTGGTCTACTCTAGCATACAATACAATTGATAAAGCAGTTTTAAAAATGTTTAATATTAAATATTGAATAATTGTGAATGCATGAAATTGAAACTTGCTGAGTGAAAGCTTGAAGGAATCCTTCAATTAAAATTGCCATTGAATAATGCATGCCAATTCCCCATTTAATTGCAGAGTTTTACCAGTCATTCATTACACAGTGCATTACACTACTGCAAAGAACACAAAACTCATATAGATAAAAAGAATGTCCTAGAAAATATTTAATTATCATTGTTACTGCTGTTTTCAACTTGGAAATAATTGCCAATCACATAGCAAACAATCTGACATGATTTCTGTGGGATTTTAAAATGATGCCTCAAGTTTTATAAAGACTTACTGTGACTTTATTAAATCAACTTTTTTTTTATTTTTTTTTTGTATCTCAGTTTCTGAGGGGAAGGTATATGTAGTACTGTTTCAAGAGTAAACCCAGGTCCCTGAACATTGCAAGCAAGGATTATCATAGACATAACTTGTAGAGCTATCATATACTTTCATAGCTGGGATGTACATAGGTTAATCAAATATTTTCATTTTGCTTACTATGGCTGATTTATTCATGGTGTTGTATAGTCCGCAGTGACTCTGATGCTATCATGGCTTATTGTTGAAATAACCTGACAGCCTTATTCCTATTCCACTCCTAACACCCCCGCCTCAGTATATTCTGCTGTCTTGGGATTCCTTTCCTCAATGTCTACTCATCATTCTGTTCAGTGCTTTTTTGATAAACAAACAGGTGGTGGTATGGATATGTTGCATTTGGGTCAAACACCCCTCAGCCCTCCCCCCACATGCAGCTATTCCAGTGTCCCATTATTTGGCTATTTCTCCATAGTTGCCCATAAATACTGTTCAAAACTCTCAATGTGCATACAGCTTTCTGCTTTACTTTTATAATGATTACAAATACTTGCATTTAATTTAAAACTTTTATTTCAAATTTTCCAGCACAAACACTGATAGACATTTGCTAAACAAAGCAATATAGTCTCACAATGAAAACGGACTTAGCATTAAAACTTCTGTGACTTTGAAACTCACATTCATTGAAACAGCATTGAAACCCATATTCAAATAAAATGCATCTGGCCAGGGGCAGATTAAGTTCACCTTTGGGCTGTTTTCAAATCATAGACCCCTTGCACACATTTAGGACCATGCAAAATTTCTTTGATTCACCTTCCTGATTGTATTACATTATAATATATAATAATTAAATTATATCCCTTGCATAATACAAGACCACTTGTTAGAGTGTGTTTTAAATTTATAGCCAGTAAGCAAAGAAGCAAAACATATGAACCGATAATGCCAAAATTGCCCAGTTCAGAAAATTTCAACCATAAAAGGCCTCTCAAACTTCTGTCATTACAACCCACCAATATCAGTTAATATGCACAGTCTCTGCAGAAGTAAAAGTCATCTGAATAATTCCACATTAAAGAGATCTGACTGTAACTAATGAAAAGGTTGCTGCTAGCAAAAACAATTATATTTAAGTATTCCATCTACAAATTCACTGCCTGCTGCCCTTGAAGAATAAATTGCCTATGTTACATTAAAAATGATAACCTGGTAATATTGCAGTAGGGAATGTATGGCAAACAGGTTCATGGTTACTAGGCATCTTATCCAAAGGAGGACATACTGAGGACTGCAGCACCCCACCCTCTGAAAATCCAACACAGTATCAGCAATCCATCTACATGCTGTGGGAATAGAACTCACCACCTTCTGCATCAAAACACAAGTATTCTATCTGCTGTGCTACTAACAATGCTTTAAAACGTTAAACACACAACAGTGATACCATTTGCTAAGCAAAACATATTTTGGGTAGAGGATTCAGGCTCTTGTTTCTTGTAGCTAAGGTACAGGGCTTGAGCCTAAGTAAACTACAAACCACCTGTTAACCCTAACTAGGGCATTTCACTGTCTCTCTCTCTCTCTCTCTCACACACACACACACACACACACACACACACACACACACACACACACACGCATACCTCTCAACTTCTTAGCACAAGAAGACTGGGCAAAGCCTATCATAATGGGGGACAAAGGCCCAAAACTAGGGACACAGTTTAAATATTGCTCTTATAAATTCAGAAAGTTGCTAGAATAACAGGATTTGTGTTAGAATGCATTTTCTAAAAGATATGAAGTCTAAAACTAAACTCAAATGCATGCCATTAGTTAGTAACTTTAATCCTTAGACCATCCCGGCAATTTCTCAAAAAAAAAGACAATTTTTATGAGGAACAGACCAAAAATATGAAGCAAAAATCTGGAAATTCTGTGAAAATCTGTACAGTTGAGAAGTATTACACACACATACACCCCTACCTCCCTCTTAGTCCATCCTCCATACCTCTTAACCTTCTAGAGCAAGAAATATGGACAAAGACACACATAATGGAGGGGACAAATATCCAAAAACAGGGACATCTTTTAAATATTGCTCTTACAAGCATAGAAAGTTGACAAAACAACAAGTTTTGCATTAGCACAAACTTTCTGAAAGACATGAAGTCTAAAGTTGAAATGTCTGCCATTATTTGCTGTCTTAATCCTCAATGATTTGCCAGGGATTGCCATAAAAACACAGTTTTATGAGAAACAGACCACAGATGTGAGGATAAACTCTTAATATTCTGCGAAAATCTGGACACTTCACTCACTCACACACACACAAACACACGCACAGACCTAGCTACTTCTTATACACAAACACACACACAGACCTACCTACTTCTTATACATATGCATACACACATCCACCTACCTATTTCTTTCACACACTCACACACACACTCCTCTTAAAAACATAAACACACATGCACACCTACCACTCACTTGTCTGATCACGGTCCACAGTCCAAATGTTTTCAGGAATTCAAATTCCGCACGTGTGGACCATGAAGATGTAAATGATTGGTCACACATCGCACAGACTCAGAAGGTCTTCTGTGTCTGTGCAACCTAACACAAAGGGCATTCTTAAAGAAGAACACCCTTAAAAAAGAAAGTTTTTTTTTAAAGAAACAGGGCAGCTGAGGTGCCGGTATGCCATACTGCTGGGTACCAGCCCCCCAAAAGCCCTAATTCTGTTGCTGTATAAGTATAGTACACAAGACTAGTCTAGCTGCCTTCCAGCTCCAGAATTCCTCCCTTCTTCAGTCCATCAAAAACAAAAATAAATAAAACGATGAGCCATGGTTAACTGTGGTCATATCCCCACTGAAAAATGTATTATACCAGTCTACCTGAGCTTCACTAGATATCACTTCACTCCTCTCTTGCCACATCTTTAGAGGCAGCCATCAATGGACAATGAAATAAACAGGTATTTGTGTCAGTAGTTGCCTGAAGAGGGGCAAAAAGAATTGTTCCATTCATTAGTCAGGTATGTCTTAAGGGTTGCATGGAGTCAACTTCACAATGCAAGCTTACATAATTCAAATCATGATGGCCAAACAGGAGATTCTAAACTCGTATTTCTTTTCTTACCTGCTTAATGGAAAATGAGTTCAGAACTTGCCTTGTGTACTCTACATGACAAGAGGTTTGGAAATATTTTAAGTTTTTAAGTCTGTAGTTCTCAAATCAAATCAAACAGCAGGAGGGTTATCAACATAAAGCTATTGTAGCTGGTTGTAGAAATGCTATTGAGCAAAACCGTTTCTTGCACGTTTGCCCATACATTTGCATACACATATTTAATTGATGATTTGCTTATTTACAAAATCCATACCATGACCTTTCTATATAAAATGTAAACAACCTTTTTCTCTCTCACTCTCTATATCTTTCAGAACAATGAAGCCATGCATTACTTTCACTTACAAAACTTTTTGCAGTGTAATACAACTGATAACGTAATCTTTCTGGTTTGTTGTACACTGAACTTGTAGCCTGTTCAGATGTTACCTGTTGGAGCTGAATTCTACAAGCAAAACCAACTGCTGTCTCTATTATAGTTTTAAAAAACACAATTTTTTTCTTTTGTTATTAAATAAATTCCCTGTCAGACAGAGATATGTATGTATAATAGAATGGCATGAACAGAGACAGGAGCTCAGTTCTCATATTGTTTTTTGAAATTGTTCCTACTAAACAGTTTCCTAAGACCGCAGTTAATAATCATTATTCTTATATATGAAGACCTGCTTATGGCAGCATGAGCACATATTGATCAATGAGTTATTCACATTGAATGACCTCTTGTTCATAATATCCTGCAGATGTAATTCTCTCTGCTGTTGGTTATAGGAAAAATAAATCTACAGGTTGTATTGACTTCATTACATTTTCATCTTTTGACATACTGTGTTTCTAAAAATATTGTTCACATTTTCTCAGTATGTTTTGTTTCTAAAGCATACGATAGAACCTGAAATTAGTCTTTTCATAGTAACGTTCAGAGAATACTGATGTGCTTTACAAGCACAAGCTTAAAAGTAAAATTACCTGCATAGGAATGGCAGCAGCTAGATGTGTTTAGACAGCACACAGCCTTCATCACAAACAGAATAGGAACACAAGTATCACACTATGTATTGCCTTATTAAATAAGTGTATGTTGAGCTTCTTATTCAGTGCACATCAGCTTTGGTTATGCTGACATTAAGTAAATCCTGGATCAGGTAGAACTGATACGTATTGCAAGAATATTTCTACTTTTTACAAAAATTATAAAACTATAAAATGGGATTTATAATATTGTAAAATATAACTGAGTGAAATCAAGAATAAATGTGATATCCTTTTTTTTTATTTTTTTATGCTTGTTGCAGTGGTTGACCATCATGCCTCCTCCTGCTTACCCAATGGTCATTCATCTTCTGGACATGACAGCCCTGTGGTGCATTCATTCCTCCTTAGAGTCAAGCAGGGGGATTAAGCCATGGTTAATTAGGGGAAATGAGGGGATTCCTACTACACATGCCTACTACATCTAATAGTGTGACAAGTAATAGGTGTATATCTTAGGTATGTCTCCTATTTCCACAAGAGACTTCCCCAAAGAGACCTTGCCCCTAAAAACAAAGTTATTCCTGTGATCTCTGTTTTTTAATAGGTATTCTATCTAGATTTTGCATTCTGCCCAAAGAGAAGTGAGACGGTACCACTTCATTCTTCATGCTTCTCTTCTCCCTGACTAGCTCTTCCAGTTCCGCAGGCACCAGTAGAAGTCAGATGACCTTGGACATAGGCAGGGCCTTTTTACCCACTCTACCAACAGTACTCATGACTTAATTTTTGAGTAAGAGCAATCATTTCATTGAGCCAAGCACCTAAGAAGCATCACCAAGACAGCAGTCAAACTGCACAGAGTAATTCTTCTCTCATTTTGGTAGTGAACATAATGCTTTAGACTGCAATTTGGCCAGTGAAAGGGAATTTTGTTTCCATATTCCTTGCATTTGTTAGTAGATCAGCACATTTTTCTGTCTAAAAAAATCTTTTTTTCATTAGCAAATATATTTCTCATCGACACAAAATAGTTCCTCAACATACTGTTTCATACTTGCTGTAATATATATATAATAATTGCTTGAGGAAGTATTTTACATCTAAAATATAGCTTATGTAAGTATTTAATGCCCAGCCACACACACACACACACACACACACACACACACACACACACACACACACACACACACCAATCATAACTAATTTCCTGACTGAGTACACTTTAGATCTGTCATTCTGATTAAAAGAATGAAAAAATTCATACAGTGCAAGACATTGGAATCTCCCTGTGCTTCTCGACTGTTCGCTAATTTTACTCCATCACATGTAAATGTTTGATTTTCTGGTAAAAATTGTAAAGATTACTGTAGGTCAGTTTCATACTTCTTGTTTTGAAAAAATGCATGCTGATGCAAAATGAGGGATAAGTTTAAAATGTGTTACTGATTGTTTTATTCCTAATGACATTTGACTTATCTAGGATTCTTGATCAAAGTAGTTGAAAGATATGTGTTAATTCTTTCTCACTTGCCCTATCTAGTTCTTTCTCTCTTACTTTCGTGTACACACACACACACACACACACACACACACACACACACACACACACACACTTACTTTATTTTTTTCCTTTTATTTACTTTTTTCTTTTATTTTATATTTGATAAGCACCAAAGCAGCATTTAGCAAGCATTAAAAAATGGTATGCATTCATTTTTTTAGTCCATGATTCACTGCAGCTTAATATGCTGCCATGAGACAGCAGATTTGCTTTTACAGGGTGATATTTGTACAATAATGCCTTGTTGGATAACGTTCATTGTCCAATGGGGTATCAATGTACAATATGCACATTACAAATCTGATTGGTGCAGCTTCCCTTTAGGTGTGTTGATGACTGGTTGCTGGTTGTCCTATAGATTTCAGTGTAGGGTTCTTGTCTTGGAATACTTCCATGTTCCCTTGGTATCCTAGATTCATTTGCTGTGTAGTGATTTGATTTTAAGTTGTTCATTTACAAACTAATGCATGACCATATAAAGGGAACTGGTAGGCTGCTAGACCATAGGTTGCACATCTTAGCTGTGATTAAGACATCAAACCTTCTAGAAGACAAATGTTTTTGTCATAAAATAATGCTTTTGCTTATACTTTTGTTTACTAAGTGCGGTAGATATTTAACTCAATATCTGCGGTGGTGGTGCTGCGATAGCGTTGTCGCCTCACAGTAAGACGTTGTCCTGTTCGATTCTCAGCTAGAGTGTCTTCTGTGTGGAGACATGCATGAATAAGGTTGTGTGTCAGGGCTGGCAACTCAGCATGTAAAAATCTACTTCCAATCATTAGCGGACTGGAGTTCCACTGTGGTGACCCTTAACCGGGAAAAGCCGAAAGACACAACAACAACCTTCTATGGTACTATCAAACATTAACTCAGTGCTGTAATCTCTGTCATGTGGTGGTTAGTCTTGTTCATTATAAAAAGTGATTTGGAGTAAAATATTAAATATTCTAAGATGACTTGTGGTCACATTTCATTAACTATAGTGGAACTGTATACTGCTCTTCATAATGAAATGGTAGCATTATTTGCAACTGCAAAGTACAATTGCTTACAGGTTCCCAGGCATGCGTTGAAGGAGACCATTGAGAAATCTATCTCAGTTTGCCAATTGTCCCAGAAAGCTGTCTCATTAAGTGACTGAAATTAAGTTAAACAGTACATAAATGGAGACTGAGGGAATTAAACCTTGGACTACAAGAAGCATCTCATTAACAGCTCATAGCCTCAGTCCTCTGCACTAACTACTAAGCCTTTTATGCTAAGCATTGCTTAATTTTCCTCTTTATTAATTGTCAGTAATATTACTAACACTGTTACAGTAATTTTAGTTAAATGGCTAAAACAAAGACTTAAGGCAAATTGTCATTTGAGTTTTGAGTTAACCTAAAAAGGCCATGTTGTCAAAACCTAATTCTGACCTTAAACATACCCACCCCTAATATCACTTCCAACTACCTCCAGTGCCAGAAACTTAAACTTATGGGAGTTCCCTTCAGCCACCACATGGTGTGCTAATGCATTTTCCTGCCTCCCATTCCTAATGTCTCTCAAGTGCTCCAAAATCTGTTCCTTAAAGGAATGATTAGTTTTCCCTATGTAAAAAGCATAGCAGAGAGGGAATAATGCCAAATAAACTAAATTCTTTGTAGAACAATCTACATAAGACATGCACTCAACAAAAAAACCTAAGTGGGGATGTTTAAAAACCATGCCAAGTTGTATAAAACTACATGCTTTACACCTACGACAAGGATAAGTGCCTTGCTGCTGGGACTGCGGAAACCCTCCTAATGCTATGTGGATAGCTGTATGAATGGTGTGGCCTGGAAGTGATAACAGTAATGGCTGAACATAAAGGACTTTGACATTTTTGATGTAGACTTTATCCAAAGTGCTTCAGAAATGCAGTTGCAGTTGACTTTTCAGTTTCTGCTGCTGATCTTTTCTGAATATAATTAATTGATACAGGAGGGCTCTCAGATGCATGAAACAGATGGATATATCAGAGATTCTTATCCAAATAATTCTGTGCTGAGTTAGTAGTTGTTGAAGTGATGTCAACTTGCGGTAGAAGATGAATGAAGGAGCTGAGCTTGCTTTCTTCTCTTAAGGCAGGAATGGTACATATGTAGGTATGTGTGCTCCATTCTGGCTCCACAGTTGAACAGAAAGTCAATAGATGCATTGCTTCAAGGAGAGCAGGGAATCTGTGGACTTATATCAGTCAGTAAAGCGACTGACAGTCCCGACCCTACAGGCATCATAGCCATGCACAGGGAAATGCTATGTTCAAGCCACCCCCCCCCATCACACAGATGATGATGGTTCTTTCCAGTAACAGACTCTAACCTTCACAGGGATAAATGAGCTCTTCACGGATGTGCCAGTAGAGGAAATGGTGAAGGATTGGTCAAGCACAGGATGGGGATCAAACAAAAGAATACAAATTAAAAATAGAGACCTAGATGATTGGTCACCTGCATATTGCTGGCTTCCCAGTGAAACAAAGCAATAATTTCCAGTAAATTTGCAAGTGATAGTCTATTGTGTTGCATATTCAATGCAGCGATTCCACTCAAGTATGTTAATTTAGGATGAATACATAACGAAAAGGCATATATCTTGTTCCACATGTGCTTCATCATTGCTAGGCATTTGGCAGGCTAATAGGGACCTATAACTTCTGATGTTTCAATGTCTAACATAATGCAGACTATACAGTAATTTCATTCATTTTCTGCATCTGGCAAGTGTGGTACACAATTTTGCTTTTATAGAAATATGCAGTTATATGCATCAACATATGTTGATTGATGGGTTCCACTCACGTAGTCGAGCTTTTACAAGTTCGAACCACATATGGTCGAGACCATACGTTCGAATTTGTAAAAGTTTGAGCATTTGAATGGAAATCTCCGTAAGTTGAGGTTTCCATTCACTTCAATGTGGTGTGATCGCAGAGTTGGTATATTATTTAAGAAGTGGGGGGTTGCAGGAGGGCAAGTTATTGATTTGTACATTTTCTAAGTTCTGCAACTTCGAACTTAATGGTTCGAGTTACAGAATTTCGACTATCTAATATAGACCCTTGATTGATGTCTCTTTTGTCTATGTTGTGCCTTCAACAACACTTAAAAACACAACACTATTTTAGTGCTTTTCATTCTATAGACATAAAAGTTATGGAATAAACATTGCTATAACTTCAGACTGGTGATGCAAACTGCTATCGAAAAGATCTCACCAACCAAGCATCTCAAAGTCTAAAAAAATTTTACTTAAATATCTAATTAATACACGGGGTTAGCCCAGTGTCATTGTTGCATGATATACATTTCCCCTTCTGAAGATGTTTGTTTATCTTGTTGACCGCATTAGCACTACTGAGCTGTGCTCCTTTACAGGAGGACCAGAGACGAATGCTCTGAAGTACTGTTGATGATGGAATGACAATGATCCAAGACCAAAAATGTTAAGGTCAAAACAGGTAAAAACAAAGATCACAGCAATGATAAAAAATACTGTTTTCAAACCAATTTAAATGCAGATAAATCAGTCAAATCCACTCAAATCCATACAGGAAAGAGACATGTGACATGAGCATACAAACAGCTTATTTATTAAAAGATGCAGTTAATAGACATGACTGAGAAACATGACAATAGCAGGGTATTGAAGAAGTGTCCAGTTAGTCAATTACAGATAAAAGGAACAGATTAATAACAGTAGCTGAATTACAGTAGTTGCCCAATTAAGTCATCAAAAATGCTCTGAACACATTTTAACTTTCAGCAGTATGGCTAGGATCTGAATGTAGTTTTAGTTCATGCATGATAGCAATTATTATATTGCTTTTGGTTGTAGAGTGGGAGAAATGTCTTGCATGGTGGGTCAAACCAAAGCAATGTTACAAGCAAACAATGTTGTAAATATGTCAAAAGGAGATAAAAAATAATTATGATAATATGTCTCAGGTTCACGTATTTCTACAGCTGACAAAAAATGTTATAGAATAACAGAAAGAAATGTGATTAATGGCAAATTCATGAGTGACTTTAAGTAAAGCTAGTCTACATAAAATAGGACTCCAGCTAATTTAGTTTGTACTTATATTTCTGACATTTATTACCACATGCATCATGTTGTTTATCTTTAGTGCAGTAGCTTGTACTGACATGCCTATAGGCATTTTAATGCACACCTCCTTAGGGTATATAGGACCTTTTTGCAGTCCTATTGGACTCACACTGCATCCTGCAGTTTGTTCTGCATGGGGCATTTATGACTGCGGGCAGTATAGAGGTATCAAACTCCTCTCACAGTGCATGAAAGTCCTAGAGAGGATGACTGATAAACAAATATGCGGAGTAGTAGGAAGTAAGATGAGAGAAGAGCAGTTTGGACTCAGAATGCAGTGCAACTAATCTGATGTTTGCAGTGAGACAGATAGTTCAGAAGGAGCTAGAGATGAGGAAAAAGCATTCCTGGGCATCCCTAGACTTGGAGAAAGGACATGACAAGGACTCAAGAAAGCTGTCCTGTGGTGGTTTGAAGTCCTAGAAATATTGGTAGAATTAGTACAGGCTGTGTACAAGGACCCAACAACAGAAGTACAAACAGTGCTTGGTCTCACTGAGGGGTTCCCAGTGGGAGTGGGTGTACATCAGAGATCATCCCTGAGCCCACTGCAGTTCATACTAGTGATGGACTGCATTAGCAAATGGGTTAGAGGGAACAGATAAAATAAAGCTGCTGCATGCAGATGATGTGGCATTACAGGCAGACCAAGATCTTCAGCAAAGGACAGGGAAATGGAATGCAAAACTGAAAACACATGGAATGAAAAAGAGTACAGATAAAAGAGTTGTAATGACAGCAAATATGGGAAATCAGATGAAGTTGAGAACTGATAAAGAATGGAAAATAGCAGTACACATTAGTAGCTTCAAGTATCTTAAAGTAATGGTTGAGGAGAAGAGAAGTCTGCATGAGGAGGTCAAATCTAGAATCAGTGGGGCTGCAGCCAACTGGCTTAGAATCTCATGTGTAGTGTATGACAGACGAATGCCACCGAAGCTGTAAAGTAAAGTGTACAAAACAGTGGTGTGACCAGTACTACTGTATGGTACAGAAACCTGGGCAGTAAAGGCAGTGCAGTTGAGGAAACTAGAGGTGATGGAAATGAAGTGCCTCAGACAGGTAGTAGGATGTATGGAGACAAAGTGCCTGAGATAGGTGGTAGGATGTAGGGAGACAAAGTGTCTGAGATATGTTGTAGGATGCATGGAGACAAAGTGCCTGAGATAGGTGGTAGGATGCATGGAGACAAAGTGCCTGAGATAGGTGGTAGGATGCATGGAGACAAAGTGCCTGAGATAGGTGGTAGGATGCATGGAGACAAAGTGCCTGAGATAGGTGGTAGGATGCATGGAGACTAAGTGCCTGAGATGGATGTAAGGATGTACACTGTGTGACAGATGAAGGAATGAGAACATCAGAGTAGAAGCCAAAGTAGCTCCAATTGCAGAGAAGGTCAAAGAGAACAGCTTATGGTAGTTCAGGCACACATGCAGGAAAGGTAAGCAGAAGACAATCTGGTGAAGAAGATTTGGGACAGACAGGAATGAAGGCAAGAGGAAATGAGAACATCCAGTAAAGAGATAGCTTGATCTTGTGAGAGAGAACGTGTGACAATCAGATATGACTGTGGAAGACTGGCACTGATTCAAGAGAGATAGCAACACCTGCTACAACATCACAACTCCATGGAGAAAATGGAAAAGAAGGGGGTTGTCCATGATGATGATGATGATGATGATGATGGTGATGATGATTTGAAGCTATTCCGCTGTACAGGCAAAAATACA
>NC_056728.1:139733041-139783041 GCF_019279795.1 Protopterus annectens
ATGGTCTGTTACTGCACTAAGACAATGGAATAAGTATGTTGGTGCTTGTGTAGACTTTTTATGAGGAAATATTAACTTTTTGACTTGAGACTATTATTTTTATTAAAGTTTTGTGTGTCAGGACAGGATATTGTAATTCTTACTTACCTAAAAACTACATGTTCTCTGCTTTTCTCTGTACTGACATCTGGGCTTTGCTACCTGTATCCAGACATCTTCTCTAGTTTAGTTGTTCTTCTTTCGGCTTTTCCCGGTTAGTGGTCGCCACAGTGGAACTCCGGTCTGCTAATGATTGGCAGTAGATTTTTATGGTGCTGAGGTGCCAGCCCAATGCCCAAACATCAACGAAGGCACAGTCATTTACGCATGTCTTTCGAACAACATTCGACCGCAGTGAGGACATGCAGACTCCACACAGAAGGCGCTCCAGCCGAGAATCAAACAGGAGAACCACTTACTGTGAGGTGACAATGCTACCGCTTCACCACTGCGGCATATCTTCTCTAGTTTAGTGATGGAGAAAAATTTGGTGTCTACAGTTCTTCCTTTCCCAGTCTGCAAAAAGAAAACATGTTTTAAGGAGTCTTCAAGAGTTACTCCAGCTCCTAGTTTGCCTCAGTCACTGGTGGGTGACTCTTCTGTAGCCAATAGTTGTTTCTCAGGCAATCCATCTGGTTCCCCTGGTCCTCTTGCTATAATCTTCCAAGCCGCCAAAGACCCGGGGTCAGACTCGTCATCTGCAGCTGTAGGGATGCCCTTAGCAGGCAAATGAGAGCCACTTTTGCCATTATCTGAGGAAGAGGCAGGTGAAGTGTTTTCACTTTGTATAGTAGGTTTTGGATGTTGGGTACAGTATGCCTAGAACCAAGACATCGTTGAGAGTGTGTTTAATGATAAAAAGTTCGAGTAACCTGTTTCTATTTCCATGGATATATATTTTCATGGATATGGCAAATTTAGTGGGATTTGCCAAGCAACAGATTAGTCCTTTTTCCTCATCTTGTCAACCTGCCGGGAGAAAAAGGAAATAGTTCCTTTTCATTCTGATGGAATGTTCCAGTCAAAAGAGCAGTCAGTGCAGGGGCAGGTGCATGCCTCTGGAGTTTCTTCAAAATCTGAACATTCTGATTCTGAGGACAGTATAGCTTCAGAATTACCTATTAATAAAATTTATTTCACTGACATTTCATATAACATGAAAGAGGTGTTTCAGTGGGATCAGAATTAAATTGTTATAGTGCACAAAATGTATTATGATTTGTTACTGCTATAGATACCCAAAGCTGAATGTATCCCTACTGCATTACCTGCTTTACGGAATGTTTTTTCCTCAGTGCATCATCTTTGTTCTCTAAGAGATATGGCAGGTTATTTAAAGTGCCCCAGACCCATATGTACCTGTTTTCTAATCCTAAAGCAGATCCAGCAATTATTAGTTTAACAAAATCTGCTGCTGCTAAACAAGTTAGCAATATTAATTCTATCCCTGCTGACAATGATGGGAACGCTATGGATCATTTGAGGGAGAAACTCTATTCTTATGATACTTTAACTTTTAGAATTGTTAACTGCCAAGTGCATATGTTAACATGTTTGTGTTTTGAGAATATGCAGAGGATAATGGTTAACCTTCTTTCTTCTAGGGTAAAGAATTCATTAAATGCTTCGGTGATACCTGATTCTCATGTGACAAAACATATCCTAAAATGCACTTAAGATGCAGGTGACTTTTCCTCTAGGGCTTCTACATCTGGATCAGTTTTGAAGGAGACTAAATTGGTTTGGGTTCATAATCCAAACCTTCCTGAGGATGTTTAATCTGAGATTTTAATATACCCCTTAGGTAAACAGACTCTCTTTGGCCCGTTTGCAGCTGAGGTACTGATGAAATGTGATGAAAGGGGAAAACTGATACAACAAGTTACTCAGATTTTACAGCCGTCCTTTTATAAGCCAAATAACACTTTTTCCTCACCCCCTTGCCTCCTTTTCCAATAAACAATTTTCAGAGTTTAAAAAAATTGAAAGGTATCTCAAAAATAAAGGGAAAAAAATTAAAAATTTCAAGGACAGCCTCTTGTCTCCCAGTCAGCATGACGATCCAGCTATTGAGGATCCCCCACCCTCTGAAGCTAGCAGTCATTCTATACCCCTGAATCTTCTCTTATGGCATCAGGTAGTCTCAGACAGTTGGATTCTGCCTGTAATCCAACAGGGATATTCTTGGCAATGGGAATCCCTTCCTCCCTGTCGAGACATTTCACCTTGTCCAAAGAACTATATTCATCCCATACTGCACAACATGTTGTCTCAGGTAGTCATGGATGAGTCCCTGTCAATCTTCTGGGCAAGGGCTGGTACTCAAAGATATGTTTGGTTCCCATACCAAAATGTCCTGCAAGGCAGTGTTGGATCTTTCTGCTATAAACCTTTTTGTCAAGATCCTGAATTTCATGTTATTATCACTTCAAAATATTGTACCTTTGATTACTCATCTACCTTTCATGGTGAAGTTGGAGCTAAAGGATGTCTATCATCACATTCCTATTATCAAGCATTTCAGGCACTTCTTAAGATTTACTGTGTCTGGCTCACATTATCAGTTTTCTGTTTTATCCTTTGGATTCTCCACTGCACCAAGGATATTCACAAAATACCCCATCACTGCTTATTGCAGGGCATTCATATTTTTCCATATATTAAAGATTATCTTACATTCACTGACTCTTTTTCTGGCTTTCAATAGTCTTTAGCAATTATTCAGTAATTTCTGTTAATTTTGGGGTTTCAAACCACTTTGCAGAATCTTTTCTCATCCTGTCTCAAATAATGATTTGCCTATGATTTCTGTTAAACTCAGCCTTGGGAAGAGCCTTCTTTCCCCCAGACAAGGTAGAGATGTTCCAACATTTCTTCCTGACTTTTCTAGCCTAAGCCACACTTCTACAAGGGAATTTCTCAGGATCAAGATGGATGATAGCCATGCTTCCCTTTGCTAGACTACACATGAGGAAAATTACATGCTAACTCTGGTCACTCTGATGTCAGCATCATATACCCTTTGTCTTTTTAGATCCCAGTTCTGGGATTGGCAAAGAGAGAGACTAGATAGTGAGTTGACCAAATAGCTTGGAATCGAGGTCATTTATTCTCCCTTCCAGTTCCCCTTGAGTCAGTCATCACAGATACTTTAGACCTGTTGTTGGGAGCAGTTTCAAAAGGATAAAAGCACAAGCTCTGTGGAATCCAATAGACAGACAGAAGCAGATAAATGTCAAAGAGATGTGAATTGTGGTCTCCAGGATCTTTGCAAGTGCACTCAGACTGAACTAGAGTGATGTGAAACATAAACACACAGTGGGGACCAGATTCCACCCTCTTTGTAGACTGTCTGGTTGTGATAACCTATAAGATACCAACTCAACTCAGTCTGACTCTTCAGGCTTCATACATTCTTTCAGAGCAAAACCTTACTGCAGACAAGCTCAGCAGGATGAGGATAGAACTCCATGCATGGAAACAGCATCCTGAGTCTGGGGAACATCTCAGGCATACATGTTTGCTATCTGTCAGAACAGACAACTAATAAAATTCTTATCCATGATTCCTTGCAGTCAGGCCTAGAAGACAGATACTTCCTCATTTCCATGGATGGGAGTGTTTCTCTATGCTTGTCCACTCTTTCCACTGATTACCAGTATTCTTCTAAAGATCCAGAAGGACTCTTCAAAAATTATGGTGATAACTCCCTTCTGGCTAAGGCTACAGTGGTTCTCCATTCTTTAAAATATGGCCAAAAGCAATTACCACAAGCTTACCCACAGAATGGATTTACTCACACCTTTTAGACACCTTTTTTTCCCTGAGGACATGCAGTATGCATTAAAGGAAAAATGCCTGCTACTAGAAAATCATATAAAAGCAAGCAGAAAAAAAATTCTGCTTGGTGCCCCTCAAAAAAAAAAACAAAAAACAAAAAAAACAAAAACAGGACCCTTTTCAGGCCCATGTGTTTTCTGGTTCTTTATTATTTGAGTGAGTTACTGTCAAAGTAAACTTTATTATCATTTAGAATTACACGTGTAGCTTAAACAAAATTACGTGCATCAGTTCAATTCTTGAGATTACAAAGGAAAGTGAAACTACACATACAAATAGAGGAATAAATATAACTAACAAATACAATACTACTCCCAATACATGCAAGAAAGAGCAGAGACATTTACCAGCACTCATATGAAAATAATACCCTCCATTGAGTTAAATTAACTACCCTATTTAAAGTAATACAAAACACACTACAGATTGAGATACCTAAGTTATTTGTCTAATATTGCAATTGAGTGAGCTAAATAATATGGACTATGGATATAATAAATAAATACTGTACTTACTTAGAATATATGTAAGTATATATTGCACAAAAAAATGCAAATTTATTTATTATGTGTCCAGACCCCTAGGACAAGTGCCGGAGTTCAGAAGTCTAATCACTAAAGGGTAGAAACTGTTACTGAATCTTGTAGTCCAGCAGCAGATACTGTGATATCTCCTGCCCAATGCCAGATGCTTAAATAGTCCATGTGCAGGATGAGTGTTGTCCTGTATTATTTTGGTGGCCTTTTGGATGCTGCTTGCAGAATAAAGATGTCGTATTGATGGAAGACTGGAACCTGTTACCTTCTCTGCAACCCTCACCACTATTTGTATCACCTTCCTTTCTGTAACTGTGCATCTTCCAAACCACACAGTGATGCTGAAGGTGAGGATACTCTCTATTGCACATCTATAGAAGGTGGAGAGAATATGTGGATGAAGCTAGCTTTTTCACCTTCTTAAAAAGTGGAGGCATTGAATGCTTTCTTGACCAGCTAGCTGGTGTTTCCCAATCAGGAGAGATCCTCTAACATGTGTAGAGATATGTGTAAACCTCAAAATGCACTGACTCAAGGCACTCCTTAAGATGGAGAACATTGACATTTGTGCAGTGACAGAAACCTGGTTTAAGGCTTCAGAGAGCACCCCTGCAATACCAGGCTACAATTCTTTTTTTTCCTCAAAATTTTTTTATTTTCAATTAAAATAACATTTACATAATATTTTTAAATATCATTTTAAACAACTATATACAATATTTACAACAGCCTGACTTTCAATTATATGCACTGTATGTTATTAGATATAAAATTAAGAGATCAGTTATCAGAGATACAATATTGATTATTGCAGAGTGTCCAACAAAGATATAACTTTCTTCCAAGGATTATTTACCAATGGCCTGAGATAAATTCGTAGTACTTTGATTTTTATTTCCATCGATGCAGTTGTCTTTAGTAAAGTGTAGAATTCTTCCAAGTTCAGGGGTGTATTTGAATTCCACCTTCTGGTTACGCATTTCCTAGATATAGCAAGTATTGTCCATAACGAATACATATTTGTCGTATTCAGGTAGGGACCCTCATTTACATTTAGTATAATCAATGCTTTAGTTAAGGTAAAGGATTCATTAAATAATGCTTGTAAAAATGATTGATTCCATTCCAATATGATTTAATTTTATTACATTCATAAAAAGTATGAATCCAGTCTGCTTTATTTGACTTTTCACACCTCCAACAAAAAACATTTGTAGTAGTACTGATCTTTTTAATTCTATCTGGTGTTAAAATGCTCTTTGTAAGTATTTCCAGTTAAATATTTTCCAGAACTGTGTGTTAGAGGTGTAATAAACTGATAGTAAAATGTTAGTTTTAATTTCTTCTGTTAACTGCAATGACTGACCTTTTGTTAAGAACTGCCAGTAATGATGGTTTGGGAATTGTTTTATATGTTATTAACTCTTTATTTAAATTTGAAATGGAATTTTTCTTTTCACAACTATTATATATAAATTCATACAGAAAACTTATTAGATTTGGAATATCTTTAAATGAGGAATTATTAATTAATCTGCATAAATATCGAGTGTACATTAAAATGCTTTGTAAGGTTAACCAGTCCTGTGTCGGAATATTGTAAGCAGTTTTTCTCATATGTATATCTAAAACATTTAATTTATTTACACATTGAAACTAGCATAAGAATCCATTTTGTTCCCAGGAGGTTATTGTTTCCCTATATATTTTGTGAGGAAAGTTCTTAGTGATGGTAAATGGGGTTAAATGGTCAAACCAAAGTTTTAGCTCTATGTTTGCATTGGTAAGTTTCCTAAAGGAAATGATGTAATGATTGCTCAGTGTTGTTTTAGAAGGTTTTGTTATATTGTATACTTATGCATAGTATGTACCATGGTTTGATTGATTTGTCTATTAAATATTTTTTAACAGATTAAATTCATTTGTTAATATAGCCGTTGTTAATTCTTTCCAGTTGGCAAAATAATTTGGGTTTATCCAGTCTATTGTAGTTTTAAGCACAGATGCTTTTATATATGTTTCTATTTCTGGGAAGTTCAATCCTCCTTGTTTCCAGGGTCTAATGTGATGAGTTAGAGCTATTCTATTCTTTTTGGGATAGCATACAAATTTTATTAAACATGAGTTTATTTCTTTAAGAATGCATCTTTCAGGAATTAACTGTATTGCTAATGCTACATATAGTATTTTTGGCAATAAAACCATTTTTATTAATTGCAATCTGTCTTCAAAAGTTAATATAATTTTGTTCCACTTTTCTATATATATTTTTATTGTTTCAATAATGTTTTTATAATTTATTAATATTGTTTCATTTATATTTTTGCATAACAGTATTCCTAAATAATATAGCATAAGTTCTTGTTCTCCTATGATGGATTTATCTGTAACTTGTAGTTCTGTTTTCTTATTTAAAAATAAATTTTGATCTATTAAAGTGTAGACCTGAAATCTTATAAAATTTCTCCATTACTTCTTCTAGCTCTCGTAATGACTCTCTGGAGTTTGATAGGGTTAATACAATATCATCAGCAAAAAGCATTATTTTAGATATGTACTGGTCATAGACTTCTATTCCTTTTATTCTTGGATTATTGCATATTATTTCTGCAAGTATTTCTATAGCCAAAGCAAATAAAATAGGAGAAAGGGGGCATCCTTGTTTAGTACCTTTCATTATATGGAAAGATTCTGAGGTGAAAGGACCTAATTTAATATAGGCTAAGTTATTAATATATATGTTTCTTAGTAATAAGATGAAGGGAGGAGGAAATTCAAATAATGCTAAAGATTTAAATAGATATTCCCAGTTGAGGGAATCAAAGGCTTTTTCTATGTCTAATCTGATTACAAGTGTTTCTCTAGCTTCTTTATTCACATAATCTGTAAGAGTAAGTATCCTTTTACTATTATCATGTGTGTGCCTGTTATATAAAAATCCAGTTTGATCATTATTAATTGTCTTTGAAAGTGGGATTTTCATTCGTTAGCTAGGATTGACATGAATATTTTCTAATCATTATTCAGTAATGATAATTGTCTGTATGAGGTGCAAAGGTCTGATGGTTTATTATCTTTTAGAATAGGTGTTATGAGAGAATGTTTTCATGAGGGTGACATTGTTGTTTCTGACTGGACTTCTAGCAAAGTTTTATGAAAAAGGGAGATTACTATTGAAGGGAAGAGTTTGTAA
Organism: Protopterus annectens; assembly: GCF_019279795.1. Classification (NCBI taxonomy): domain Eukaryota; kingdom Metazoa; phylum Chordata; order Ceratodontiformes; family Protopteridae; genus Protopterus; species Protopterus annectens. Next base: position 139,740,650 of record NC_056728.1, read on the forward strand.
ATTTCTGTAATTATACCATCTGTCCCTGGGGCTGTGTTAGATTTACTTTCTTTTATTTCGTCAACAATTTCTTTGTAGGATATAGGTTTTTTAGGTCTAGTTTTAAGTTTTCTGGATTTTTTTTATATTGATAAGGTTTGTATCTAAGTTTATTTTATTGGTATCTAAATCTTCTTTTTTTGAAGTGTTCCATATAATGGAACCGAAATGCTTCAAGGATGTCTCCTCTATCTGATACTTTTTTTCCCTTTGTTTTCATGATATATACTATTAATGTTACTTGCTTTAAATTGTATTTTAATTCTTGTAGATAAGTTATGTAGATATCTGGGGGAGGTGGCTAATGACTTTATTTTTAATTTTTCCAAGGCTAGACAAGTTTTGTGTGTTAGAATTTCATTACATGTTTTATTTAATTCCTCTGTTTCTTTTTTGACTTCTGAACAATTCTGATTTTTTTTAGATTTTGCTGTCAAGAGTCTGGTTTGCAAGTCTAATGATTCAGATTCCCACTCTCTAACTTTGTTTTTGTACCAGCTAAGGGTCTTACCAAATAAATATGCTTTTAATGAGCCCCAAACCATGACTCTAATGATTTCTGTTGTATTAATTATTTCAAAAAATAATTGTAGTTCTGACAATATCCAGGGTCTGAATTATTTAATTTTCATGATATATGATGGAATTCTAGTTGAGAGGATTAAAGGTTTAAACTCTATTTGGAGCTTCATTATCAAATAATCATGATCAGAGAAGGGGCATGGAACTATTGAGAAGTTGAGGATTTTTGTTTGTAAATTTGAACTACGAATAATTTGTCTATTCTGATTTGGGTTCCAAATATTTGGTCTTTATGGGAAAATAATAAGGATTTATCATCTTTTACTTTAAAAGTGTCTATTAAATGAAATGAATCAATCCATCTTTTTAAGGATTTTGCAGTAGTTGCTATGCGAAAAGACTTCTTGGTGGTTTCAGAAGCTTCTATGGTACAATTAAAGTCTCCTCCCAGTATAAGATTTCCTTTATAATTGTTGGAAATAAAATCTAAGTGTTTTTTAACCGTTCCTGCTCCAATTCCTGGCAACCAATATAGATTAGCTAAGGTCCATATTCTGTTATTAAATTTAATTATAACAAATGCTAGTAGACTGTACCCAAGGGTGAGAGACTGGTGATTATAGCAGATTTCAATGGATGTATGTTGGTGAAGGGAACAGAGGGGATGAGGAAGTGATGGGTAGGTATGATGTTAAGCAAAGGAATGCAGAAGGTCAGATGGTAGTGGATTTTGAGAAAAGAATGGACATGGCTGTGTTGAATACATATTTTAACAAGAGGGAGACGCATAGGGTGACATACAAGAGTGGAGGAAGATACACACAGGTGGATTATATCTTATGTAGAAGGGCCAGTCTGAAGGAGATTGGAGACTGTAAAGTGGTCACAGGGGAAAGTGTAGTTAGGCAGCATAGGATGGTGGTTTGTAGGATGACATTGGTGATCAAGAAGAGGAGAATGAGTGTGAGGGCAGCACCAAGGATCAAATGGTGGAAATTGAAAAAATGATAATTGTGAGGTGATGTTCAGGGAAGAGTTAAGACAGGCACTGGGTAGCAGTGAAGAGTTACCGCATAGTTGGGTAACTACAGCAGAGCTAGTAAGAGAGATGGCTAGAAAGATGCTTGGTGTGACATCTGGAAAGAGGAAGGAGGACAAGGAGACCTGGTGGTGGAATGAGGAAGTACAGGAGAGTATACAGAGAAAGAGGTTGGCGAAGAAGAAGTGGGATTGTCAGAGAGATGAAGAAAGTAGACAAGAGTATAAGGAGATGAGGTGCATGGCAAAGAGAGAGGTGGCAAAGGCTAAGGATAAGGCGTATGACGAGTTGTATAAAAGGTTGGACACTAAGGAGGGAGAAAAGGACCTGTACCGATTGGCTAGACAGAGGGACCAAGCTAGTAAAGATGTGAAGCAGGTAAGGGTGATAAAGGATAATGAGGGAAACATACTCACAAGTGAGGAGAGTGTGTTGAGCAGATGGAAAGAGTACTTTGAGGGGCTGATGAATGAAGAGAATGAGAAGGAGAGAAGGTTGGATGATGTGTGGATAGTGAATCATGAAGTGCAGTGGATTAGCAAGGAGGAAGTAAGGATAGCTATGAAGAGGATGAAGAATGGAAAGGCTGTTGGTCCAGATGACATACCTGTGGAAGCATGCAGGTGTTTAGGTGAAATGGCAGTGGAGTTTTTAACTAGATTATTTAATGAAATCTTGGAAAGTGAGAGGATGCCTGAGGAATGGAGAAAAAATGTTTTGGTACCGATTTTTAAGAATAAGGTTGATGTGCAGAGCTGTAGTAACTACAGAGGGATTAAACTGATCAGTCACAGCATGATGTTATGGGAAAGAGTAGCAGAAGCTAGGTTAAGAAGGGAGGTGATGATTAATGATCAGCAGTATGGTTTCATGCCAGGAAAGAGCACTACAGATGCGATGTTTGCTTTGAGAGTGTTGATGGAGAAGTACAGAGAATGTCAGAAGGAGTTGCATTGTGTCTTTGTGGATTTAGAGAAAGCATATGACAGGGTGCCTAGAGAGGAGTTGTGGTATTGTATGAGGAAGTCGGGAGAGTCAGAGAAGTATGTAAGTGTGGTACAAGATATGTACGAGGGTAGTGTGACAGCGGTGAGGTCTGCGGTGGCATTGAAGGATGCGTTTAAGGTGGAGGTGGGATTACATCAAGGTTCAGCTCTGAGCCCTTTCTTATTTGTAATGGTGATGGACAGGTTGACAAACAAGATCAGACAGGAGTCCCCGTGGGCTATGATGTTTGCAGATTACATTGTGATCTGCAGAGAGAGTAGGGAACAGGTGGAGGAGACCCTGGAGAGGTGGAGATATGCACTAGAGAGAAGAGGAATGAAGGGCAGCAGGACTAAGACAGAATATATGTGTGTGAATGAGAGGGAGGATAGAGGAATGGTGAAGATGCAGGGAGTAGAGGTGGTGAAGGTAGATGAGTTTAAATACTTGGGGTCAACAGTTCAGAATAATGGTGAGTGTGGAAGAGAGGTGAAGAAGAGAGTACAGGCAGGACGGAGTGGGTGGAGAAGAGTGTCAGGAGTGATTTGTGACAGACGAGTACCGGTAAGAGTTAAAGGGAAGGTCTACAAGAGGGTAGTGAGACCAGCTATGTTCTATGGGTTGGAGACAGTGGCATTGGCAAAAAGGCAAGAGTCAGAGCTTGACGTGGCAGAGTTGAAGAAGTTATGATTTGCACTGGGTGTGACAAGGATGGACAGGATTAGGAATAAGTATATTAGAGGGTCAGCCCAGGTTGGAAGGTTTGGAGACAAAGCCAGAGAGGCAAGATTACGTTGGTTTGGACATGTGCTGAGGAGGGATGCAGAGTATATTGGGAAAAAGATGCTAAGGATGAAGCTGCCAAGTAACAGGAAAAGAGGAAGGCCTAAGATAAGGTTTATGGATGTGGTGAGAGAGGACATGCAGGTGGTTGGTGTGACAGAGCAAGATGCAGAGGACAAGAAGAAATGGAAACAGTTGATCTGCTGTGGTAACCCCTGATGGGAGAGGCCGAAAGAAGAAGACATATACCTTCTTTGTCTTCATATTTATAAATAACTTTTGGAGTGATTATGTTTTTCTTCCAGGGTATCGATGCTCCTTTTGTCTTTGCTTTATAGGAGGATTGAGCTAAGACTGTATAGTCCTTAGGGTTCCAAATAAAGCTATCATTAGTCTTAAAATGCATTTCCTGGATAAATACTACTTGTGCATTATTTAGATTTAAATATTTTAGTAAGTTTGATCTTTTATTTGTATTATTTAAGCCATTAGTATTTAATTATAAGAATGTTAAATCCATTTCAAGTTATTGTTGGAAGAAATATTTTTCTTTTTTAGTTTTTTTTTTTATTTTGATTATAGTAGTTATACCATATTCTCTGATAACATTGAATGTTATTTTTATATGTGTAAACGTGGGAGTGTCATTTAATGTTTTTTCTTCTTTAAATACAAGTAGGGTAAAATTCTGGTCAGGCTTTAAAACAGTACTTTGATAAAACATTAATTCTAAAGTATCAAATACAAGTAAATTTGAATTTCCCATTAAAGATGGAATGAAAGTCATTCCTAATCCAATAGATAAAGATAGATCTATTGGATTATCACTCACACCTTTAACCAACAATATCAATTGAGCTCCTTATGTTAAATTATTATATGGAGAATTTTCTTAAAAGAGATATGAAATTCTATATTAGTCTATTATTATTCTATATTATTTTATATATCAGGATGGAGTATTAGTAGTGTAAACAATTATTATGTTGACTTGGAAAATATCCAATATTTAGTTACCCTTTATGAGATCCCAAACATGCCAGATACGTCATTTTGGATAAATTAAATGCAACAGAGGAGCATACACAAAATAAGCCAACAAAAAATAGATTATTACTAAAATAATTTGACTAAAAGGACTCTGTAGGAGACAATGAGTGATTACCAATGAAATATGACTTTACTGTAGGTGTACTGTCTTTCTTTACTTTTCCACTCTTCAGCTTACCAACTTCAACTTACAGTTATGAAAAGACATGGCTTATCAGTGGTATCCTGACTCTGAGTAGAGGTACCCTACATTCTAGTGTGCAGTGCTTTTACATATTTATAGATTTACAAAGCAGAGTCAATAATGAACTATGATCACCCTGACAATTCCCACCCTGCATAGGGCACCTCCTTCTTCCAGAATGGGTAATCACATCAGGTCTAGAATGAATGTATAGGTACCCATATAATAATCAATACCTACATTAGGTAAGTATTAATCATATAGTGTTTAGAGCATCTTAGAGAGTTCTCAGGGCAGTTCAAATACTCTTAAGCCTCTCCTCCCTTGAACAAAAACAAAGATTTCCCTTCCCTTTCTTTCCCTTGTTTTAAATCAGTATTAATAAAAGAAATTCAGCAAACATAGGTAAATAGAAATAACATTCAGTAGTCCGTCTTGTACATGACTCACAATCCATTAAACAAGTCAGTGACTAACATCACTTTAGTAAACATTATAAAGACAAATTAGAAATAATTTCTTAGCTCTTTAAATTTTCTGATAAAGCAAAAAGATAACAATAAGCTATTTTAATTAAAAGTGTAAAGCATTTCAATTTTCCCTTGCATGTATACATTTCTACTTATATTGTAGTGTCAATAGTTGTCTTTGAAATCTGTACAATACTTCAATTCTTCAAATCATTCCTTTTTCAATTCAGGTTTTGTTTTGTCAAAACGGCAACAATATTTCAAGGGCACAATTAATATTTAGACTGATGTTTCAAATAAATAACTTGTCAGTTGCCAATTGAGTTAGTTTAGAATGTATGGTTAGTGCAAATATAGCATGTTGCAAAAATAATATGTATTTTTTGTATGCTCTAGAGACTGTCATATGCAAGTGACATATATAATGTAGCATATATAGAGCAGATAGCTTATGGATTCAGGTTGTTAAAGTAAGTTATGCTTATTAATCAGGCAGTTTCATTTAAGTTCACAAGTAATTTGGGGACATTTCAATTGAGTTTCCAGGAATGTGTAGTCCAATGTGAGTAATTTATAAAGTATTTACAAGTTGTTCTATTAAGTTATCTAAGCCACCCTTCCTTAGATTGTAATTCAATTTAATAGCTAAACATTACTTTTTTTTATTTATCTGCAAGACTAAATGCACTTTGCAGATTCACAAAGTCCATAGAAACTGCTGCAGTTTTTTCTGTTGCCATGACAATGCAAATATAGGGGTTCCTAATCAATGAGTGTTAAAAAAAAAAAAAAAAATGAAATAGATCACAAGGCTGATAGAATGTAAAGAAAGCTTCACTTCTCACAAGCAACAGTACATTTTCCCCTCCTTTTATATATTATATTAATATCATAGGAAATAATTCAACTGACAGTATGTATATAAACGAAAGATTTCAGAGTTAATCTCTAACATGCCCTGTAACCCATTAAGCATAACAGTGTCCACCATTAATCTAATAACTATTGTAATAACATTTAATTGAGTCCAATTTTCCACATAAACATGTCACAATTCATTAAACAAAGCAGAGCCTAACATCTGTCTAATATTCATTATAAAGACAAAATTTCCTAGCTCTTCAAACTTTCTGATTTCGTAAAATGTTGACAGTAAGCTATTTTAACTGGAAGACTAAAACATTTCAATGCTTCCTTGTGAATATACATTTTACTTATACTGTAGTGTCAAGAACTGTCTTTGAAATCTGCATTACTTCACGTCTTTCAAGTCATTCATTTTACATTTCAGATTATATTTTGTCAAAATGTCAATAGCATTTCAAGGGCACATTTAATATTTAAATTGGTGTTTTAAATGAATAGCTATCAGTTGCCAAGTGTGTTTGTACAGAGTGTGAGGTAACTGCAAAGATAACATGTTGCAAAAAGTAATATGTATCTTTTCATGTGCTCTAGAGACTGTCAATTTCAAGTAACATATAAAATGTAACTTTTACTGTGCAGACAGCTTGTGGAATCAGCATGTTAAACTGAGTAATACTTTTTTAATCAAGCAGCTACATTTTAAGTTGTGTTTCCAGGAATATGTAATCCTATGAGGACAAATCATAAAATATTTACAAATAGTCCTATTATGTATTTATTTTATCTTGCTTGGGTTGTTTTTTTTAATAACTAAACATTACTTTTTCTTATTATTTGTTATCTGTGAGGCTAAATGCACTTTGCAAGTTCACAGTGTCCTTAGAAACTGCAGCAATTGTTTACTGTTGCCATGGCAATGCAAATAGAATGTGAAGAAAGCTTCACTTCTCTTAACCAACAGTACATTTTTTCCTCCTTTACATATATATATATATATATATATATATATATATATATATATATAATTATATATTTGTTAATACTAAAAGGAAATAATTAAAGGACATATGTACATGAATGAAACATTTCAGAGTTAATCACGAACGTGTCTCCAATCCCAATAAGCATATCAGTGACTATCATTAATCTAATAAATATTGTAATAATTAATTAATTTAGAAAGGGAGACAAGATGCAGTTAAAATAAATAATGAGAAGAGAGAGAAAGCAAAAAGAAAATTAAGAGAAAATACACATATACTATGTATGTTGATTTACAGTATAAATATTGTATGTGTTATAAAACCCTCCTTCTGTGAAAGAAAAGTACCCTGTTTTACATACCTGAGGTAATGTGAAAACTCTCATGTGTCATCTATTTTCAAAAAATATAGATAAAGATTCCAGTAGTTAGTTACCTTTGTTTTAAAATTCCAAGCAGTAAAATTGGTCCTTTAAAGTAATGTTAAAACAATTCATATCATAGTAGATGCTTTGAGAGATTTGGCTGTAACAGTATCAGTCTTTTGCTTCTTCTTTTTGACATCTGCCCAGACATTTGTTTCTTTTGTTCTCTTGAGAGAAGGTGACATCCAATCCATATCTTCTGGTAAAGTAATCACATTATTAGTTTTAATAAATGAAGAGGTTTCCTCTAAGTCAATAAAAGTCCTCATCTCGTTGGCATACAGTATTCTTTATCTTAGTTGGATATGCAAGTTGTGCCTTGATGTTATTTTGTTTCAGAAACTTTATCATTGGCCACACTTTTTTCCTTTGTTCCATTATTCTAGATGAATAGTTGTTATCAAATCTTATCAGGCTCTGTTTATATTTTAGAGGTGCCTTCCTCCAAGCAGATCTTAAAATCAGTTCCTTGTCCAAGTATGAAAAAAAAATGATAATTATTGACCTAGGAGGAGAGTTTGAGTTAGTGGCAGGTTTCCCAAGAGCTCTGTGCGCCCTTTCAATGCCAAAGGAAAGTCCTTCTTTTAAGTTTAAAAAGTCAGGGATCCAGTTTGATAAAAAGGAAATAATATCCTCACATTCAGTGTTTTCAGGTAATCTGAAAATCCCGATGTTATTTTTCCTCTCCCTATTTTCCAAGTCATCTGCTTTATTAACCAATCAAGTGTTTTGTTTAAGAAGCAGTTCTTTCTGTGTTTCCTCTTCCTTAAGTCTGCTTACTAAGTCATTTAGAGAAACCTATATTCCTGTTATCCTTGTCTGGTGTTGTTGCAACATTTCCTTGAGGATGTCAGCCTGTTTTTGACTGCTTGTTTTAAAATTTTCTAGGTTCTCTTTAAAACCATCCATCTTCAAAGACAACTCCTGCAGGGTAGATGTCATCTGTTGTAGTTCCTTCTTTAAGGCAGCATCCTGGTGAGAATTCCTTGAGTTACTCATTTTAACAAGTGAATATATCTCTAAGCTTTTTGACAGGAAATTATTTGTAAAACTTCACTAAAGTTTCTAATTATGTAAATTAGTCCTTTATCTATAAGATTTTATACTTTGAAGAAAAAAAAAGAGTATTTTTCCTGTCTTATTTAACTAGTTATATGGAGCTCTAAAATACTGCTGCTTTCAGTTAGCCATTCAGGCTCCACCCTCCCCAGGCTACAATTTTTAACACACCTTTCGGCCACCTAACCTGGACCAAAACACTAAAGGAGGAGGAATGTCTATATTCATAAAGGATAGCCACACCTCCAGGCTAGTTGTTCAACATAATGCATCTGAAATTATCCAAGTACAATTAACACCGGGCAAGACTGCAATTCAGGTTGTAGCTTGTTACAGATCACCACCATGTCCCAGGGTGCCCACTCCACATTTCTCGATATACTGGATAATAGGAAGGTACAGCCCAATAACCTAATATTGGGAGATTTCAACTACCCCACCCTCAACTGGGAAAACTACTCATGTACTTACTCATCTGCCCAACGTTTTCTGGAATTCATCACTTCCAACGCCCTGGATCAGCTTGTCCATACCCCTACCAGGGGCACTAATATCCTGGACCTGGTCATTACCAATATGGGTAACAGATGCTCCACACCAGAGGTCAACTCTTCACTGGTCCGGTCTGACCACAAGCTAATCACCCTAGACATCCATATCCCGCCCCCACCCCCCATGAAGGAAACCACTTAAAAAATGTCTCCAAAGCCAACTTCATGTTTCTTAAGTCAGAAGTGGCCAACTTCACATCACCCAGACACATGGAAAATAGAGACATGACTGCAGAATCATATACAAAAGCACTGTATAAGCACATACACGAGTGCATGGACCATGCCATCCCCAACAGAACCAAGATGCTATCCTCCAAAAAATGGAAGCCGATCTGGTGGTCCCCTGCCATAAACAAATACTACAACAGAAGGAGGAAACTGTTGCAAAAAAAGAGTAAAATTCCATCATTGCAGGAACTCCCTGGTCAATCTCAGCAAGAAGCTGAGATCCCTCATAAAATCCTCCAAAGCTAGTTACGAAAATAAAATCACCATGGATTCTATAGACAACCACAAAGCATTCTACAGCTATGTCAAGAATCTCAATGGCAACACTCAGATCTGCTCGGAACTACAGCACAATGGCACTACATTTAATGAATCAACTGATATTGCCAACATCCTGGTAGACAGGTTCAGTGCAAACTTTACCCCACCCTGACCCCCCAAAGGGCCCATCTCCATACCGGAAGATTGCAAAGCCTCTGTAATCACAGATGCACAGGTAAAGACTGCACTCTCCAAAGCCAAGAACACAGCATCCATGGGACCGGACAACATCCCAGGCTGTGTTCTGCATGAACTACAGAATGAACTGGCACCCCACCTAAGTACCATGTTCAACCATAGCCTCACTTCAGGCTTTGCACCTATGGAATGGCACACAGTGATGGGTATCCCACTCCACAAAGAGGGTGCCACCACTGACCCTGAGAAGTACCGCCCCATTAGCCTGATGAGCCTGGTCTGCAAGGCCATGGAATGCATCATCCTCGAGCTTATAAACAAAGACATAGGTAACCTCTAAACTCTGGACCCCACTCAGTTTGGGTTTGTAAAAGTTAGATCATGCCTCTTAAACCTGATTGACTTCTTCAAAGCAGTCACCAGAGCCGTAGATGAGGGTAAGGTAGTGCACACAGCCTATCTTGACCTCGCCAAGGCTTTTGACACCATCCCCTACTCTGGTATTATAGATAAACTCACTGGACTAGGCATAAATCCATATGTCACAAGATGGGTGGCTCACTGACATAACTCAGACAGTGAAAGTAGCCGACTCCAAATTCGACTTCAGACCATTGACAAGCGGAGTACCACAGGGTTCATTCCAGGGTCCTCTTCTGTTCAGTATCCACTTGTCTGATGTCCAGCCTAATACAGCGGTCTCTGGCTAATGAAATTCACAGATGACTGCAAACTAGGAGCCATAATAGATTTGCCTAAGGATGCAGACATTCTACAAAGAGGCCTCACTGAGACTGATGCTTGGTGTCAAAGTCATGGCCTAAAGCTCAATGACAAGAAGTGCATTGTCATCCCCTTTGGAAAAAATACTGTACCCATGAACTACAACATAGGCAGTAGCCTACTAAACACTGAAAGTGTGATAAGAGACCTTGGGACACAAATGGACAGTAGTCTCTCCTTTGATAATCACGTCGCCACAGTAGTCAGGAAATCCTTCTACGTGGCATGCCTCATCATAAAGGGGTTCTCCTCCAGAAAAAGAGAGGCCTATGTTCCTCTCTACTCATCCCTCATCAGACCCATTATAGAGTACAACACCCCGTTTGGCATCTACCCCACAAGACATCTGCAACAACTAGAAAGGCCACAGAAATACCTCACTAGGAGGATTACCAGTCTCAAACAGATGCCATACGCAGACCATCTCAGAAAACTCCAGCTCTACTCTGTTGCATATCGCCTACTCAGGGTCGATCTCTGTCTAACATACAAAGCCATGTCTAACCCAGATCTGATGGACATGTTACACTTAATGAAATCCCAATCTTTCCGAGGCACATGCTCCAGGGACCTAAACCTTGTCACCACAATAAACAGAACATGCTGGTGGGATAGATTCCTGTTCCAGAGACTTCCCATGCTCTGGAACAGGCTACCCATTCATGTCAAGCAGAGCTCCTCATTAGCTCTCTTTAAGAGAAATCTTGACAACTGAATGGGAAACAAGAAACTCACCCTGGGGATCACTGCTGTGGTGCTGCTTGATAGGGGCAAAGGAAAATAATTTTCTTGGGTGGCAAAAGCCAGGGAACCTCATTTGGCTAGGCTTATATAGGCCCTAGGGCTGATAGCCTAGTACATACCTATGAACCTATGAACCTAGAGATCCTACAGAAAGAACTTTTCATTGAATCCAACAACTACGCTATCGTCTCTGTGTGTAGCAATGAAAAACACAGAGGAAATGCAGTGTAGGCTCCAAAAAATGTATTTTATTGCAGCACAATACTTAAAATGTAATGTCATGCAAAAACGATAATCAAAATGCTATGTTCAAGGACAGGTAAAACAGATAAAACAATTTGTAAATGCTGAACGTCACTGGTTTAGCACTTTCACCAACATATGTTGGCTTCTTCAGAACCAGTAAATCTTATTGCTCTAAGGTTTAAATAACTTTTTTGGCGCCAGTTTTCTGACCACCGTTCTTAAAGTCAAATCGATCCATTTAAATAATTAAAATAACATTCTAATCTAAAAACATTTTCATCAATTACAGTACCCATCATATACTAGAAATAAACTATATTATCCAAAATTTGATAAAATGTTATGAAATAATAAAATAATAAAATATATAGTATGTATACAGTTACTTCAAAAACCTGTTAATTACTATGCCATGCCTATGAATATAATTGTGATGTAATGTATATTAAACAATATATATTTCTCTACAATATATCTCAATATGTGTTTCAATTGCTTCCATCAAAAAATTGAAACACAAATATACTTCACTAATTGAATAAACAATAACATCATATGCAACACATAATTATTCAAATCCCAATTAGTTGGACTCAACTTATCATCATTCTTTTTACTAAAATGGGTTTTGTTGATATGTTGTCATTTAACCCTGGTGCATAAGAAGCGTCTGTGAATAACTGCCACCAGACTTCTCTATAACTCAATGTTTCTCTTCTATTACCACCCTTGGGATTGTATTTTATATGTTCTAATATGGCAAATCGAAATCTATGTTCTGCCCCTTTCTTTTTAATGTGTCTGTATAACGCATTATTTTCATCCTTTTTCCTGATACTATATAGGTGATCGTATATTCTTTTCTTAAAACTTCTTTCTGTTTTACCTATATAGTATCCAGGGCATACCTCACATTTAACCACATATATGACAAAATTGGTATTACAATTCCCAAATTTGAATCTCACTTTTGTCTTATTGATATTGTCCAACACTATCTCTGCTTCCTCCATAATATAAGGACACTGACTACAATTATGACATCTTCTAGTAAATTTGTACTGTTTTTCCATGTGTTCACTTGCTTTTACTGTACCACTATTCTCTAACATTCTTTTTAAGTTATTTGCCATTTTATAAACAAATAATGGTCTTTCGCCTAAATAATCAATCATATTTCCATCTGTCATAAACAGTTTCCAATGTGTTTCCATTATATGTTTTATCTCATGTACGTAAGGACTGTATTCTAGCACACATGCTCTTTGATATCTTCCTACTTTCCCTGTTTTAATATTAATGTTCTTCATTTGTTTATTTTTGTTACTTCCTAATAATGGGATGTATTTATTTCCCCATTGTTCCACTACATACTGCTGTACGTCTTTCATCATTTTCTTGTCATAACCCCTTTCATCAAATAACTGAGTCACATATTCAATTTCATTTTTCATATCCTCATACCTAGATGTCATACGGGCTACCCTTATGCATTGCCCTTTGTAAATATTGTATAACATTCTTCTGGGATGGTTGCTTGTATAATGTAAATAATCGTTTGAAAATGTACTTTTTCTGAATATCACTGACTTAAATCCTTCACTGTCATGCGAAATAAAAGTGTCACCTCTGTCTCATTTTTCGTAGGGGTTTCTTTGACAGCAAATCCTACCTTTAGGCCTAATGTAATCTCAGAGTTTACTTTCAAACAAACCATTAATCTCCTAGTCTCCTTTCCTAATCGAAATAATAAGTGAGAACAAATTCTTCATTCTTACACAAACACCACTCAGAGAAAACTCCCAGCCTCCTTCATAACTTAAACTTATATTAAAAGAAATCTGGACAAGGCCTGATAAAATGTGTGGGAAAATAAAAAAAAAAATAAATATTGCTCTTATAAATATTTATAACTTAGAACTAGAGAGTAACAGGGTTTGTTTGATATACACTGAATCTGAAGGTGAAAAAAGTCTGAAAATGTATGTAAAATGATTGTGTGACTTTTGTCCTGATCATCCTGATCTAATTTTATTGTTGCCGAACAGACCAAAATATGAAGGAAAAAAAAACCAAAAAAAATAAAAAAAATGATAGCTGAGGAAATTTGATTTGCCTTTCAGGAAAGGCCAGCCAGCTGGCCTGATGAGCTGAAGGAAGTGAAGAGAGAGATTAAGCTGTCACTAGATGATTGTCCTGTGCTATTTGTCCTCACTAGATTCCTTTTTACTTACTCAAATACATGCTATACTCACAAATCATAGAGGTTTCCACAAGGGCCACAAATGGCTTGGGCTCTTTGGGCAACTTGAAAGAGTTTCAACTGTAAACTGTGAAAGAAAGTATTCTAGCTCCTGGCTCTTATTCCTTTTAAACTCCAGATATTCCTGCAGTCTTAGTCTTTTCCTCCCTCCTTTTTTTTTGTTCCTCCTTATTAACACACATATATTAGTATAAAGTTAGCAGCTACTGCACTGAGTTAGAACAGTGAACATAGCACAGTGGTGCATGTAATAGCACTATATAGATATACAACTATTCATGCCTATTGCAGTACTCCCTCCAGCCCTCACTATCTTGCCGTAGTTGCTAGGATGGGATTAGTTACACCTACAAGTACAGAGAGCACTTGCAGCCTTAATGGACAAAAAATACTCTGAAGTAATTTGGTGCTCCATCTGCCTTTTACATGGAATATGCATAACAGCTGGAATGCATGGATGGTGCCCAAAGCTTTCAAAGTTTGGCCAAAGTGAGGGTGTAATACCCAAATAGCTTAGGCTTCTGCAACTTTGATCCATTACAACATAAAATGTTATGGCGAATTCACTTATACAACTTTACTTTCTTCTACTTTGTAAAGTACTAACTGGAAAATGAGAAAGTATTACCTTTTAACAATACAGTATTTAATGCTTTGTTTAAGAATAATCACCAGCAAAAACAGATGTTTGCTAGTGTCACAGTAACAGAATAAAATGCTGTTTAGGTACAAAAAATAAAACATAATAATACAACTTTTCATTAATGCATTCCTTGTTGACTATCATACACGAATACAAATAACTGTACAACCCACACTTTATTTCAAAAACTGAAAAAGGTTTCTTCAAAAGTGTAACATACATCATGACACGGTTACTTAATTTCTCACATATTGTCACCTGATGTACATATAAGTCATATGATATATATATATATATATATATATATATATATATATATATATATATATAAACCGTAAATAAAAAGGTATAACACATTTGGGTGAAAAGTGAATCACTCAGTCTGTGCATCTTCTAGGCACTTTTAATCATAATGCTATGAAGTCTTGGTAAACTGTTTGCATTTTTTGCATTGAAGAAATAATTCAGTGGTTTGCATTCCAACAAAGTATTTTGGTTTCACCTGTAATGTGATATGAAACATTGTCCAAAACAGAAAATATTTGTTTTAAATCAGTGCAACTGAATGAATGTTTGCATTCTTGTCATATATCTTAATAGCCCTAAGAGGTTCATAAATCATTTGATTCGATCTTCTTCTTGTATTCCCTGTGTAAACTGATCACACTGGAAACAAACAGTAATGTAAACCATAAGAACATTCCTGCAAAAAACTGTTCCACTGGCATAGGGGATAAATCCCTAACTACAACCCAGGTTCGATTAGCGACTGATGGAGTGGCAGGGAGGGATGGGTGTGCCTGTCCTACTGGAGGGTGTTCACTGGTGATGTTTCCTAAGGGAGGTGTTGTCCAAACAGGGGAGTTGCCCTCATATTTAGCCATCAAGTGCAGGGAATGGAATAAAGTGGGTAGGGCATATAAACTATCCTTCCCCACTGGGCAAAAGCACAAGCAGCCAAGTTCCCAGGACACCCTTAAGATGTCTGACCATTCCCGAGGGGGTGGGTGGGTTGGAGGATTCTGGCAGAAGCAGTGTGGATGGGAAGCACTGGGGACTGGACTGGTATAAATGAAGTCTGAGGGGACAAAAAAAAAAAAAAGAATATTCCTGCAATCATGGTACTTGACAGTGCCAAAAGTTTTATTGCAATGGAAAAGAAAAACAGCAGGATCTTCAAATCTAAGGCTGCCCCACTTCAGAACTTGCCTTTATTCCTACTACCTGTATCACTGATAACAGGTTTTGTGGTAAAGATTTAACATTGTTATTCATTCTATTAAGAAAACTGGAGGCAGAATGAATGACCCAACAAACAGAGTCATTTTTGTTAATGAACTTCCTATTGTTAACAATTTATAATAGCATAGTTATCTGTAATATCGGTTAAACAAAAGCCGCAACTCTTGTGTCTTCTATTGGAACCATATTTCTTAAAATTATTCTGGGAAAACCATAAAATAGGTCTAATATCAGTGTTTCATTCACATCAACTTTGATGGTATTTAAAATAATCCAGGGAATATCTCCTTTTGAAACACACAGGCAAGTTCCTTACAATATTCCATGGATGTGATATCATCAGAAACAAACCTAGCTGCTCTGATAATATGGTTGCATACATCTGTTTTGTCATGGCACAGGGGACCTCAGCCTATCTCCACTTAATAGTAAAAAAGAGAACCTTGGAATACCACTGAGCAAGTTCTTGAATGAATTTGAACGCTTCCTTCAGGCGTTCACCCCCTAGACTTCTTCAGAATACATTAACAAAGTTGCACATATACCTGGCCAGTTAAATACAAAAAATAGCAATCACATGATGTCAAAACAGTTTATACATTGGTTAAAACATTTTTCACAGTGTATTTGAAATGAACATAACTAAACGTGTGATTCCCTCCTTACTAACCATAAACTGTCTAGTCAATAAAACAAGCAAGGTCCATCAATCAAATGTTCATCACAATAAAATCATACTATGAACACATATTATAAAGACACTCCCTAAATGCATGTCTAATAATTTAATTACTATAAAACTAAGCTGTATGGGACAACCTCCTACCTAAAACATTCCTCTAATTTTATCATTTTGTTTTATATTTTTATAACTCTACTGAATCCCCTGTTTCAGATAGTTAAAATGCCACAAAGTGGTGAAGAAATTCTTGACAAATAACACCATATTGGTTAATAACCAAACTTTATAATTGTCAAGAAAAATAAAATTCCGATTTAAGTTTTAAATAACTAGAGATAGACAGTGTTTCATTCAACCCATAATTATTGTCAGTTGTATTGCACCTCAACTGCCAGAGCAATTCTATGTATTCCAAGACTAATTCAATTGGCCCACCCTTTGTGTCGTCACTTCAAGAGCCGAAAATTTAAAATGGTGTTGTGGGTGCTCTAAAATATGTTTAGCCAGTGCATTCTTTGAATTGCCTTTTCTAATGTCGTATACATGCTGATATATACGTTTATGTAATTTGTTAATAGTTTTTCCTATATAAAATTTTTCACATAGCTGGCAAGTCACTATGTACACTAATCCTTTGCTCTGACAATTACATTTTTTATTTAGGTGCACATACCCATAACCTTTTATGTGTATTTTCTTACTTTCTTCAATAAGTGGACATTGTGAACAATGTCCACATTTTTTCATTTGTCCAGCTTCTCTTCTTGTATTGTCGGATTCCAAAATGTTTTTAATACTTCTGTCCTTTTTGTAAATCACTTTCGGTTTTTCATCTAACAAAGACTTGCATTTGTCATCTAATGTCAACACTATCTAGTTGTTGTATATAATTTGTTTGATGTCAAAAAATGCACTGTTAAATGTAAGCAACATTGCATCAGTAAAAGGGGTAGCTTTCCTTCCTATTTGAGAATCATTATAAGAATTCCCTAGGGTAGATCTATCCATTTCTCCCCCAGTACCTAATAGTGGAAAAAACTGCCCCAACCTTCTTTTGTTCAGAACCTCATCTAGAATAGGGTCAATAAGACTAATGGGATAGTCTCTCCGAATTAGCACATCTCTAAGTTGTCTCATCTCATACATAAAGTTGGACAACTCACTGACCATCCTAGAAATTCTAACACCCTGTCCCTTGATTAATGATTTCTTTTGATATATTGGATGGTGGCTGTCAAAATGTAACAGGGTGTTAGAATATGTAGCCTTTCTATAGAGAGTTGAGGAAAACTTCTTGTTACTCACATCTTTACTGAGAGTAATGTCCAAAAAATTTATGGACATAAGGTTGCTTTCCATGGTAAACATAAGGAAATCAGTACTTGTGTTCAAATAGTTGTAAAATTCAATCAACTGTTCTGGTGTACCCTCCCATAACACCAGTAGGTTGTCTAAAAACCTGCCATAAAATTTACATTTTTTGAATAAATCATGTTTGAAAACATAATTGATTTCCCATTGTATGAGAACAATATTGGCAAATAAGGGGGCACATGCTGCCCCCATTGCAACCCCCATTTTTTGCCTAAATAACTGGTTTTCAAATAACAAAAAATTGTTATGCAAAACAAGTTCCGTCAGTGTTCTATACATTAATGTTCTAGAATGCCCCTGGATAGAAAAAGAACACAAATAATCATAGAACATTTCAAGTCCCTCTTCATGGGGAATGACAGTAAATAAATCTCTGATGTCCATGGTTACTAAAATCAAATTTTTCCGATACATATCATTCTGAATTTTTTTGAGACAATCCCATGAATCTTTTAAAACCTGTGCATGTTGCTCCAAAGTGTATTTCAAGTTATTATTAATAAATTTGGCCAAATTAAACATCTTGGATGCCTTTGTATCCACAATGGGTCTAAAAGGGGGATCGTTTATACATTTATGAAACTTGGGGATACCGAAAATGGTAGGTATCCGGGGATTTTTTTGCAACAAATAAGTATGTTCATCAATGGAAATCTGGTCATTAAACAGTAGGTCTTGTAAAATAATATCTATATTTCTATACAATATATTTAATTGATTCCTTGAAACTTCTTCATATGAATCAGAATACAAAAGTGCAAACATTTTTTCAACATATCTGTTTTGATCCATAATAATCAACCCACCACCCTTGTTGGGTTTCATAACCCTTATAGGTTTGTTTGAAATCACATTTAACAGTTCTATTTCTGTGTCTGATAGATTATTTCCATCATCATCAGTTTTTTTCTTGTGTATTTTCCTTATTTGTTCCATACACAGATTTTCAAATAAGTGAAGTGTAGGATATAAAGGTGGGTTGTAAACACTATTTTTTTTTACATATAAAAGTGTTACTAGGTTGAATAGTGTTCTCAAATTGCATTCTTAAATTAAGTTTTCTGGTATAAACTTTAAGGTCAAGTAAAGAATGCTCTATTCTAGGTCTCCTCTTAGGCACAAAGTTAAGCCCCTTTTGTAGTAAATCGGCCCATTCACCAGAAATATTCATGTCAGTATAGTTAAAAATTTTAAAATCCCCGTTTTTATTCAATATGTTGTAAGTCTCATCTCCCCTTTCCTCTGGTTGATCTACCATCTGTTCGCATATCCCCTCCCCCTGTAATTCCTGCCCCTGTTCATGTGATAGTCCTGATAGTTGCCATTGCCCATCTCCCCCTGATTGTAATGTTGGTGATTTCGATTTTGAAGGCATTCTGACCTTCTTGATCCTACAGCTAAAGGGACCATGTGTTCACTCATTTCACTGTTAATGTTATTATCCATCCTAGTGGTCCCCTCGTCATTACTAACATACTCATCTACATGCCCCCTGGTGTTAACCAGGGGATACGCTCTCCCCTGTTCATATTCCCCCTTGTCCCTTTCAAGCTTTTTCGTTTTTTTTATTTTTTATAAACATAATAATTTTGTCAACATTCACCAGTACTGCATTGTAATCATTAATTTTTGTATGAAATAGTAAATCATTACATAAACCTTCATTTATACAGTCAATAATAGATTTTAAACTCTGCATTTTTTTATCATTGTCCCCCATCAAAACTTCCAATAATTCACATCCATGTCTATTGAACATGGCAGTCAATTCTATACATAGTTCAGAGCCTGAAACAGTACCTGTGGGATACTTCCATGTCCTAAGTCCTTTTGGTACCTGTTGCCTTCGTAGGCACTCTTTTAGATAGGAATTCTCCACCTGAAGTTTACGAAACTTCAGAACCTCTTTCTCAAAGTCTTTTAGTTGTTGGTCTATGGTAACTTTGGTGGTATTTAAAATAATCCAGGGAATATCTCCTTTTGAAACACACAGACAAGTTCCTTACAATATTCCATGAATGTGATATCATCAGAAACAAACCTAGCTGCTCTGATAATATGGTTGCATACATCTGTTTTGTCATGGCACAGGGGACCTCGGCCTATCTCCACTTAATCTATAGAGCCTCAAAAGCTCTTGATCAGTGTGACCCATACATAACCAAACAATATCTTAAACACCCACTAAAGAAGTCCAAGGTATGTAAACTTTCATCATAGCATATTTAGGACCTACAGGTGAGATAAATATCTCTCTCTCTCAGAGAATCTCTCTTTTATGAGATAGACTTCCCTTAGATGAAAAGCAAAGTAGTTTCCTGAACATTCTAAGTGCAGACTGGATGACTGGATGGGTAATGTGCCTTTCAACTGTTTAGAATTTTGCAGGATGTCCACATTTTTGCCTTGTATTTTTTTGTATGTTCCTCATGAAATCTGTGTTTCTCTGTCAAATCACTGAAGATTGAAATCACTAAATAATGACAAATATTTGAATTGTGGTCCACATATCCTTCTGAAAATTAATGTTAACACAAAGCAAGTTTATAAGAGTAATAGTTAACATTTGTCCATATTTTTGGTCCTCTCACCCCCCATTATTTTAATAATTGTCCAGATTTGTTATGCTAAGCCAAAAATAATGGGAGGACAAAGGCCCAAAAATAGGGACAGATTTTAAATATTGCTCTTATAAATGGTAGGCTACACACTCAAGTGCGCTAATCGATTTAAAGCATTTACTGTTGCCACTGCATCTATTTTCTGTTTCTCTGTGAAAAAAACAAAAAATATATATATATATCCTTGTTTCCCACCTTTACTGAACTAGAATAGTCCAGTCTTCAGATTTTGCTGATCTCTGGGCTGTGTCATAGTTCCTGTGTTGTCTATATCCTTGTTTGGATAGGAGGAAGCTTCTTTGTTCACCAGTGGGAGTGGGGAGCTCTGAGCAGCCTATCTGTCCCTTAAGGAGTGGTTCCAGCCCAGTAACTTGTAGCTTATTGGCCATTTTGGGCCATTTCCTAGCTCTTTCTAACCCCCTGCTATAAAGCCCGCTTTAGCGCACTTTTGCACTTGTATTCGACTCAGCACAGCTCCTCGTGGTGTCCTGCAGAGTTCTACAAGCAGCAGAAAGTGGAAGAGTGACTTTCCATTGATTCATAAGTATTTTTTTTGGCTTTTTGTCTCTGACTGCTTTATTTCACCTAAATGCGAGTTTCTATAACTAAATAAGCTCTGCAAAGTTGATTTACTGCATTACTGTTTGTTTTCTGTACTTTTTGCACTTTGAAAGTTTGTTTTTGCTTAATTTAACTGGTAGGCTACACACTCAAGTGCGCTAGCCGATTTAAAGCATTTACTGTTGCTACTGCATCTATTTTCTGTTTCTCTGTGAAAAAACAAAAAAAAAAAACAAAATAATATCCTTGTTTCCCGCCATTACTGAACTAGAATAGTCCAGTCTTCAGATTTTGCTGATCTCTGGGCTGTGTCATAGTTCCTGTGTTGTCCATATCCTTGTTTGGATAGGAGGAATCTTCTTTGTTCACCAGTGTAAGTGGGGAGCTCTGAGCAGCCTATCTGTCCCTTAAGGAGTGGTTCCAGCCGAGTAACTTGTAGCTTATTGGCTGTTTTGGGCCATTTCCTAGCTCTTTCTAACCCCCTGCTATAAAGCCCGCTTCAGCGCGCTTTTGCACGCCTTTGCGCAAATTTGCGTGAAGTTGTGCATAGCGCAGCATCGGGCAGCGCTGGTTAATCAAGTGTAAACTATTCCTGGCTCCGCAAAGTCTGCTCTTCAGTTTTTTCCCTTAGAACTGCTCTAACTCTCAATCTAAACATTCTATTCTCTATCTAAAAAGCCCAGCACTTGCTCCTAAAAGCATTTTACATAAGTAAAGCACTTTTTAACAAAAAAGTAAGCACTATATCCACCTAAAATCCCCTTGAGTACCCATTCCCCTATAGGTCCTTTCTGACTCAGTTACACAGCAATCCTCTACACTATTCTAGCATGTCGAAGGGTGAGTTGCTGGCGTCCTCCCCAGTTCAGCTGGTGAATCTGGGAATCTTGAAGCAATGTTACAACTGCCTCATGTACACAGACAACCCTCTCCTCCTCCCAACAAATACAAATATATGTGAGAGATGCAACTATATAGCCAAACTGGAGGCTGAGCTCTCTCGACTCAGTGCTGGCAAAGCCAGTTAGGAGGTGAAGGTAACCACACACACCACAAACCCAGTCTCACATAGACCTACCACAACTGCAAACCAAACACATAAACACACAAAAACATACTCGGAGGCTCTAAATAAAAATATGCCTAAACAACAGAGGCCTCCAAAGCAGACATCCAAGCAACAACTACCTCAAAACATAACACATGCAACACATAATTCACAAAGTCAGTGTGCCAAACAGTCACAGCCCTTAAGGCCAAACAACATGCCTGATACACTTGTAATAGGTGACTTTATAGTCAGACACACTGATGTCCTGCTCACCAGGCTGAACAAGGAGAGGGTTACAGTAAGCTGCCTGTCGGGTGCTAGAATCTGCCACATAACACAAGCACTCAGGTCACTCCAAAGCAAGTACAAATATGACTCAGTCATTGTCCATGCTGGCGTGAACGACCTGAGACGTACCTCCCTGGACTACATGAAAAGAGACATAGAGGAGCTCTCTGATTATGTAGCCCAGGCCGGTATGCCCCTGACCTTGAGCAGCATCTTACCCTCACCAAGAATGATGCCACAGTACGAAGGCAAAATGATCAGTTTTAACAATTGGCTTAATTACTGGTGTCATTCTAGGGGGATCCAATGTCTGTCTGCTTGGGATGACATGCTCGACAAGCCACGCTGCTTTGCAAGGGATGGCTTTCACCTGTCACCCTTGAGTTTCCGGATATTGGCAAAGGCTCTTGCCTTTTTTAGGCAAGGCTCAAAAGACAAACCCACCTCCCTAGATAACACAAGTGGAAGGGTAATGCTGCTCAACGCTAGAAGTCTAAACCTCAAGATGCATGCTCTCGAAGCCCTCCTCAGTATGGAGAACATTGATGTCTGTACAGTGACAGAAACCTGGTTCAAGGCTCCCGAGAGCACCCCAGCACTACCAGGTTATACATCATATCATACTTTTCGGCCCCAAAACTTGGACCTTGCCACAAAAGGAGGGGGAGTATCCATATTCATCAAAGATACCCACACCTCCAGGTTAGTGGCAATGCACGAAGCATCGGAGACCATCCATGTGCAACTAACCGTAGGCAAAACTGCTCTACAGTTTGTAGCATGCTACAGACCACCCTCTCAAACTCAGGAACCCCACTCAGCCTTCCTAAAGACACTGGAGAATATGAATGTCTCTCCAAACACCATCATATTGGGAGACTTCAACTACCCAAACATAGACTGGGAGCATTACTCAAGCCCCAACACCCTAGCCCAAAGGTTCCTAGAATTCATAAACTCAAATGCTATGGAACAACTAGTCACCACTCCCACAAGAGGGGATAACATATTAGACCTGATCATCACAAACATGGGGACACAATGCTCCACACCGGAAGTATACCCCTCATTGGTGAGATCAGACCATAAATTAATCTCAATGGAAATCCACATCCCGCCCCCACCCCCAGCACAGAAGACCACAGTGAAGAAATTCTCAAAAGCTGAATTCACACTTCTTAAGACTGAAGTGGTATCCTTCAAGGCCCCAGGGCCAGTGGAAACCACAGCCCACTCCACTGAATCCTATATAACCGCATTCTATGGACACCTTCAAGAATGCATGGATCATGCAATCCCAAATAAAACCAAGACCCATTCCCCTAAAGGCAGGCATCCTGTCTGGTGGACCCCAGCCATTAATAAACTATACAACAGAAGGAGGAAGCTACTACATGATAGAGCAAAATCCCTAAAAGGGAAGGCATCTCTGATCAGTACTAGCAAAAATCTATGATCACTCATAAAATCATCCAAGGCCAACTTTGAGAGAAAATTGCACAAGACACTAAAGACAATCACAAGGCCTTCTTTAGTTATGTTAGAAACCTGGGTGGAAACTCCCAGATATGCTCAGAATTAGTCCAAAATGACAAAAAATACAATGAACCCACAGATATCGCCAACATACTGGCAGACAGGTTCAGTGCAAATTCCCCCCCCCAAAAGGACAAATATCTATCCCAGCAGAGTGTTGCCTCCCTGACATCTCTGATGCCCAGGTGAGAGCTTCCCTCTCCAAAGCTAAAAACACGGCATCAATGGGACCAGACGGTGTCCCGGGTTGCGTGATACATGAACTCCAAGAAGAACTAAACCTGCACATAAGGCTGCTGTTTAATCTTAGCCTTACTACAGGATATGTACCCAAAGAATGGTGCACAGCAACAGTGGTCCCACTCCACAAAGGAGGTGCCTCTATGGACCCTGGAAATTACTGCCCCATAAGCTTGATGAGCCTGGTCTGCAAAGCTATGGAGAGGATCATTATGGAACTCATAAACAAAGACATTGGGGACCTACAGACATTGGATCCTACCCAATTCGGCTTTGTCAAGGGCAGATCCTGCCTCTTGAACCTGGTCGACTTCTTTGAAACAGACACTAAGGCCATTGATGAGGGTAAGGCAGTTCACACAGCCTACCTTGACCTTGCAAAAGCCTTCGACACAATACCCCACTCAGGCATCAGAGACAAGCTCACCAGCTTAAATGTAAACCCCTATGTCATAAGATGGGTTGCAAACTGGCTCAAGGACAGAACCCACAAGGTCAGAATTGCTGGAGCCATGTCAGAGTCTAAACCAGTCACAAGTGGCGTCCCATAGGGCTCGGTCCTGGGACCTCTCTTGTTCGGCATTTATTTTTCTGAGGTACAAGCTAACATAGCAGGATTGTGGCTGACCAAGTTTGCAGATGACTGCAAACTGGGTGCCATAATTGATTCTCCAGCGGACACAAGCATCCTTCAAAAAGGTCTCATAGAAACGGATAACTGGTGCCAGAGCCATGGCCTTAAACTAAACGCCAAAAAATGTATAGTCATACCCTTTGGGAAGAACAAAGTACCCACAAATTACCACATAGGTGGTAATCCATTAAGTACGGAAGAAGTAATCAGGGACCTAGGGACCCAAGTTGACAGTAACCTCTCATTTGACACTCACATTGCCAAAGTGGTTAGAAAGACCTTCTACATTGCCCACCTTATCATGAAAGGATTCACATCTAGATCAAGAGAGGTCATTGTGCCCCTTTACTCCTCCCTTATCAGGCACATAATTGAGTACAATGCCCCATTTGGTATGTACCATACCCGACACCTGCAGCAGTTAGAAAGACCCCAAAAGTACGTCACCAAGAGGATCAAGGGTCTCAAACATATGCCATATGCTGCCCGGCTAAAGAAACTCCAGCTCTATTCAGTCACATACCGCCTACTCAGAGGCGATCTATGCCTGACATACAAGGCCATGTCCAATCCGGAATTAATGGACATGCTCCACCTCAGAAAATCCAAATCCACCAGAGCCACGAGAATGAGTGATTTGAACCTCAACACAGAAATAAATAGGACGTGCCTGAGGGACAGATTCATAACCCAGAGGCTCCCCTCACTCTGGAACAGAATCCCAGTCCATGTTAGGCAGAGCCCCTCACTGACTCTCTTCAAGAGAAATCTTGATGAGTGGATGGGAGATCGTAGGTTTACCCCAGGGGTCATCTCTGTGTCACTGCTAGACAGAGGCGCAGTAAACTAAATCCTAAATGGACACAGTATCCTCATTCCAAGGGGTGGCGAAAGCCAAACACACTCTGGCTAGGCTTATAAATGCCCTAGGGTAGATAGCCTAGTATGAACCTATGAACCTAAGAAAGTTGCTAGAATAACAGTTTATGCATTGGCATGCATTTTCTGATGGGTACGAAGTCTGGAACTCAAATGTTTGTCATTATTTACTGACTTCAGTCCTCAATGGTTTGCCAGAAAAACACATATTTTATGAAGGACAAACCAAAAATATGAGGCATTG
This sequence comes from Protopterus annectens, assembly GCF_019279795.1. NCBI lineage: Eukaryota > Metazoa > Chordata > Ceratodontiformes > Protopteridae > Protopterus > Protopterus annectens. The sequence continues at coordinate 139,766,329 of NC_056728.1, forward strand.
CAAAAATCTGGACAGTTGAGAGATACGACAGGTTCAACTTTAAAATCTAAAAACACTAAAGGCGATATTCACAGTCTAGGGAAATGCATTTTCATAGCAGTGATCCTACATGGATATGCCATTCCCACACTGTCATCATCCATATGAAGACGTGAAGGAGTTGCTATAAACACCCCCCCACTACAAAAGCGTAACATACTTAATGCATAAGCTACAGGGAGACAGTTACTATGCTGTTAAGGGGTTTTATGCATATGCATATGAGTGCAATTCATAGACATGAATCTATAATGAACTCATTGCATGCTAAGCATGTAAACAGCACTGAACTTAAGCCAGTAAGCAGCAGTTTTCTTAGAGAATTCGAAGATGTGAGGGAAGATTTGTACTTCTGCATACTTGGAAATTTTTATTGAAGGGGTTGCTTGGGGAAATGTTTCATTTTGGTGCTTGTGCGTACCTAAACATTTTACTGAAGGGGTCACTTGGGGAAATTATTCATTTTTGTGTCAGGGAAGTGCTTATGCATACATGGTCAGACTGCTGACGTGATCGCTGAGGAAAATAACTTATTGTTTTATTTTAGTACTTGTGTATACTTAATACAAGTGAATTAAATGGTTGCTAGGGGAAATAAGTAATTTGATATCAGGGAAGTGCTTGTGCATACTTGGATAAACAAATTTGCAGATTGCAACTCCAATATCAAAGGAGAAGCATCACTTTTAACAAAGGGTGCACATACCACAGGGTTACTGGACTATGAACTGCAGAACTGCCTCATTAGCATACTACACTTGTCAGCATTTCTCATTTGCATCTCATTATTTTTAAGGCTTTTTTGCATTACTATAAATGGTTTCTATGAATCTAGCCTTTGCTATGCTCATGCATCAGCATCAGGAATACCCCTATTGTGTTTGCACACGTGACTATAAATACCAGCCTATATTATCACTGGCCAGACGACTACCTTATGAAGTTGATATTGAAATTCATCTGCTCAATAAATTTAAAACATTTTTTTCACTTGACCTCTGAGAAATAAAGTAGACATTGGGGGGAATTTAATAAACGTGCAACCACCAAACAAGTCCTCCTGCACGAAAGCAATTGCACGGTTCCAAAAGCAAGGTACATCCAGAAAAACAATGAACTAGCAAACTGTGACCTGAAAGAAATTTATTAATTAAAGCAGCATAAAAACAAGTAACCAGACCAGTTTCGGCTGGTAAGAAACACAGTCTTCATCAGTGTAAACATAAAAAATCAAACGCTACTGTTTAAATACATGCATCAACATCCTTATTGGTTCATTTTAGAATTGCTCATTAAGACCAGGTGGAAATAATACACCTAGCTTTACAATCTATTTTTTCTCCTTAGAATCTAAAATGGAATGCCAACCTGTTTTGTTTAATTTGTTACCCTTTACCACGTCAATGATTATAAATGTAAATTTGGCTGATTTATGTGACATACAATGTTTGTATAATGCATTGTTGGATTTTTTGTTCTTGATATTACTTACATGCTCAGAGATTCTCAGCCTGAGGGGACGAGATGTTTGACCAAAATAGAAAGAATTGCAGGTGCATGTGGCTAAATATACAAGACAGTCACTGCTACAGTTAGCAAAAAATTTTATGTCATACACCATGCCACAGTTTTTGATCGTAAACTGTTTAGACTTAGATATTTTATCACAGTTTATGCAATGGCCACATGGGAAACATCCAATCAAAGGTTCACCTGTCAAGGTGGTTTGTGTCAATTGAGACCAGCTGTTGTCATGGGAATGTTTGTAATGGTTAAAACAGGATGCCAACTTTTTCCCCTTACGAAATGAAAACAGACATTTATCTGGCAACATATTCGATAACTCCTGATCACACTGTAATATGTTCCAATGTCTGTGAATGCTATTGATAAGTACATCTGAATTCCTTGCATATGTGGAACAAATCTAATGGGTTGTGAATTGTGTTCATCCCGTGATTTGTAAGTTAACAGATCCTCCCTGTTTAGTGTATTTGCCCAGTTGCTGGCCCACAGAACATGTCCCATATGATATCCCCTTGACCTGAATCTCCTGGTCAAATCCTGTCTGTGTTCTTGAAAAGTGGGTTCTTGAGAACAAATACACCTCATTCATATGAATTGTGATTTGGGGATATTCCTTGCTATATGGGGAGGATGAAAGCTGGATGCATGGAGGATGGTGTTAAATTGAGGATACTTCCTAAAAACCTCCGTACTTAAAGTATGATCAGGTAATGTATTGATTAACACATCAAGGAAGGTAATGGTATCTACATGATGGTTAACTGTGAAATGTAGGCCCCATTTGTTGTCATTCAAATAGGATATGAATTTCAACAGATAATCCACATCTGCCCTCCATACCATCCAGCAATCATCCAAATAGCGGCTCCAAATGTCAATTTCATCCAAGAAAATATTGTGGCTGCTGTCATAAATGATTTGTTCCTCAATAAATGCCATGAATAGGTCAGCATAAATGGGGGCAAAAGATGCCCCCATGGCTGTACCCTTGGTTTGCCAATAGCAAGTGTCCTGGTAAAAAAAGACATTATTAGTTAGGACATGTTCTGCAAGACCTACAAGAAAGATGTTAAATTCGGGCTGATATAAACCAGCCACCTGTAACCAATAGGTAATGGCTTCCAGACCCACCTGATGAGGGATGTTAGTGTATAAAGCACTAACATCAAGTGTACATATGAGCCACCCTAGTCCCAACTGGGTTTCAGAAATAATTTTTAGGAATTCCGTAGTGTCTTGTAGACGAGAACGTACCCTAGGTAGCAAAGGCTTTAGATACTTAGTAAGAAAAATAGACAATGTTTCCGTGATATATCCTTTACCTGAAACAATTGGTCTACCGGGTGGATGAACAGGATCTTTGTGTATTTTGGGTAAAAAATAGATGTACTGATTAGCTGAATCATGAATCATGAGTTGCTGCTTCACCCTGTCAGTGATAATACCTTCGTCCCTAGCAGTTGTCAGAAAGTCATCTATTTGCTTCTTGAATCTGAAGGTGGGGTTGATAGGCATTACTGAATAATAGCGTCTGTCAAGAAGCTGTCTTTTAGCCTCATTGTCATATTCGGACCAATTCATTACTACTACTGCCCCACCATTATTAGCAGATATGATGACAATGTCCTTGTTATTCTGTAATTCCATAAGTGCATCCTTTTCAGCCAAAGACAAATTGTTGGGTTTGAATGATATATCAGAGCTTCAATAGTGGAGATCTTTGAGAATACTGCTCTGTAACTGGTGCACTATGGGATGCATAGGGGGAAGATATCATGACTTGTGATATGTAAACATATCATAATCAGCGTTACCATCCATATCACCAAACTGCAATTTAAGATTGAGTAATCTACAAAAAGACATGACATCCTGTGCCAAAAAATCCTCAGAAACCACAAAACCAGGAATAAAATTTAGTCTTTTATTCAGGATGGACATATAAGTTGTTGACAAACTGAAGTCGGATAAATTCAAAACATTTACATTCTCATTTATTTCTGTATTGCTAGTCTCAAAAGACTGAATATTGTTGATTTTTCCTGTGTTTCCTCCCCCCTCGTTTGTATCTTGACCTAAAGGGACAAATCCCTGTGTCCTTTTGGGGGTCGGTGAATCTGATGCCAGGTGCATATCACTATCCGTACAAGAGGATAGGTCATCGGTAGATGATCCATTATCTGCTGGCCATTTTTTTGAGAATAGATCTAGGCCTTTTTCTTTTGGGAGTTCTGGATTGGCTTGGTGTGAATCTAACTTGCTACCCTGGTAATCTAACTGATCGCGTTGGAATTTTTTGATTTTTCTGGATTTAAGTTGCTCTTCAAGGTTACTTAAATCAGTGGCCACCTTATTCAAGTGTCTGGTGAAGAAGGATTCTCCTTCAAATTTCTGCACCTCACTGCACAGTTTTGTGACCTCACTGATCTCACGATCAACCACTCTGTCATGGTACTTGGCCAAAGCCTCAACAAAAGACATGGTAGCTTGCTGCTGGATAGCTCCCCACTGACTATTGAGTTCATTATCCGCCTCACTGACATGAGGCTGTATTCTAATCCTAAGCCCTCTAGGTGTTATACCTTTGGCCATATAGGCCTTAAAAAGCTTGGAATGCCATACATTGGACCTCAATGACCTCAAATGCTTGTGCAACTGATCAAAAACCAGACCACAACTGGACTCGGGACCCAAGGATCCACTAATACTACCATTATCAGTAGTTGTACCTAAACCAAATACCCCAAGATCCTCTCTGTCAGCTGACAAACCAGATATCAGACTAATTAGATCCATACTGTAAACTTAAATACAGGGTTTGTGGCCCTTTTAATAAATAACAGATCAAGATCAAGCAGTAATCCACTTCCTGTTAATGGTGTACTTCAAAAGACATATATATAAATAGATATTGGCAATAATAGCACTTACCACAAACCTAGTAATGTTACGTCAATATCAGCAGACCATATCCAGTCCATTCACACAGAAGCAATAATAGCCAAAAACAAAAACCAAAAACTGGCAAAATATTGTAGAAGCTACGCTCCGCTATTCATACACTGGTGACTGAAGACCTTGAGTCATCATTTAGAATGTTGAAAACAAAATCCTTGACCATTATTTTCCAAATGTTGATAAAGGTTTGAAAGCTGACAAAGTAAAGTAAAAAAATGCACAATTCTTATCAAAAGCATCAGCGGACCCCACTATAACAAGTACCAAGCACAATATATTGACCCAGATAGTCAAAGGGAATATACCAGCAGCAATTGTTCAATAATACCTGATGTAATAAAAGTACCATGAAAACTTGTTGTCAGCCAAAACTGTACAGTGTGTCCAGAGACAGTGTAAATGGTTAAACTGTAAAATTCCAATAGATAATCTGTTAGAGTTTGACCTAGAATAGGAAAATACTAAATCCTTATATGCTAGACTCATATGAATGATTCCTATGAATAGGAACCATAATTAAATGAAAAAATAAAAATAAAAATTAATTGACAACCACATGAAAATGGGAACATGTCAAAAGTCCTGTCACTTAAACTAGAAACTGGGATATAAAACTAATCAATCCTGAAAGTCATAAACAATACTACTGGGACTACTATTGTAAGCCCATTCAGTGCCAGGCCAGTATATAAACAGGCAATGCCCAAAAATGTTGTGTAATGGACCCAATTAGGCCAAAAAACGTATACCATATAGTGCTATCCATATAAGGACAAAAGGTACACTTGGATTATAAAGTGTAAATGAACAATATGGTTGAGTCCCATCAATATAAACCCAAAACTTGACAGTAACCTGCAAAAACCTGTCCACTGATTAAGAAAATTGTCAAACTTCCCACCATTTATGTTTGCATTGTTCCACATATGCCATAGCTATGACCATAATATGCGTTATTCCTGAAACTGATTATAAACAAAAAAAGTGTAACCCTGGTAATACAGTATCACCGAATCAAGTTATTGCACTAAGAACAAAAAGCGAACCTTTGAATATCTAGTTAAAACTTATAACTAAATAATTCCATTGTTGCCCAAAGACTATAACATCTTATAAATGGATGAATCCCATCAATAAGCCAATGGGCATACACAGTCCTAACATAAATGGCCAAACATGCTAATAATGAAAATTATCAGAACAAAATATGTGGTTATGTCCATATAATAAGGCAATGTCCAATGTCTTTGCAATCGGTTCAGAAAACAGCCTGATGATCCAATTAGTATTTATTATGCCGCCACTAGTCCATCTTATGTTGAATGATCCCCTTCAACAAAAACAAGATAGTTGGTTTGCCAAGATGCACATGCATCCACTCCCGTTTTGGAAAATATGTCCCAGTGTACTAAGTATACCACCCAATGGATGAATCTACCATATCTTACTACCACAAAACGACAAAGAAAAACAATGTTGGCTCAATGTAGCAAAAGAATGAAAAGTCAACACTTGAGCTGTGGATCGTGCATGGTATAAAATGTCCAAAACAGAAAATTGTTCCTCTCAAAAACCAAAAACAGTACCTTTTGAATGTTGAAATAATTGAATATCAACACTTGTAGAAAAAAGTAAGCCGCATATATGTTAGATCGTTGCGCCAGGTCACCTCGAATGTGTGGAATCAAAAAAGACACAAATCCAATGTACATCTGTGATGTAATTCAGATGTATAAAGGATAAATCTCCAAGTCTACAAATATGTCCAAAACAGATAAAAGAGCACTATAAATGAACCAAGAAAGGTTGTAAATAATTTTAAATAGCTGCAGATGCGATCATGCAGCCAGCATCAGGTTCACAGGCCCCCAGCAGGATATAGATACAAGTGCAACCACCAAACAAGTCCTCCTGCCCGAAAGTAATTGCACGGCTCCAAAAGCAAGGTACATCTAGAAAAACAATGAGCCAGCAAACTGTGACCTGAAAGAAATTTATTAGTTAAAGCAGCATAAAAACAAGTAACCAGACCAGTTTCGGCTGGTAAGAAACACAGTCTTCATCAGTGTAAACATAAAAAATCAAATGCTACTGTTTAAATACATGCGTCAACATCCTCATTGGTTCATTTTAGAATTGCTCATTAAGACCAGGTGGAAATAATCCACCTAGCTTTACAATCCATTTTTTTCTCCTTAGAATCTAAAATGGAATGCCAACCTGTTTTGTTTAATTTGTTACCCTTTACCACGTCAATGATTATAAATGTAAATTTGGCTGATTTATGTGACATACAAAGTTTGTATAATGCATTGTTGGATTTTTTGTTCTTGATATTACTTACATGCTCAGAGATTCTCAGCCTGAGGGGACGAGATGTTTGACCAATATAGAAAGAACCGCAGGTGCATGTGGCTAAATATATAAGCCAATCACTGCTACAGTTAGCAAAAAATTTTATGTCATACACCATGCCACAGTTTTTGCTCATAAACTGTTTAGACTTAGATATTTTATCACAGTTTATGCAATGGCCACATGGGAAACATCCAATCAAAGGTTCACCTGTCAAGGTGGTTTGTGTCAATTGAGACCAGCTGTTGTCATGGGAATGTTTGTAATGGTTAAAACAGGATGCCAAATTTTTCCCCTTACGAAATGAAAACAGACATCTATCCGGCAACATATTCGTTAACTCCTGATCACTCTGTAATATGTTACAATTTCTGTGTATGTTATTGATAAGTACATCTGAATTCCTTGCATATGTGGTAACAAATCTAATGGGTTGTGAATTATGTTCATCCCGTGATTTGTAAGTTAACAGATCCTCCCTGTTTAGTGTATTTGCCCAGTTGCTGGCCCGCAGAACATGTCCCATATGATATCCCCTTGACCTGAATCTCCTGGTCAAATCCTGTCTGTGTTCTTGAAAAGTGGGTTCTTGAGAACAAATACGCCTCATTCATATGAATTGTGATTTGGGGGTATTCCTTGCTATATGGGGAGGATGAAAGCTGGATGCATGGAAGACGGTGTTAAATTGAGGATACTTCCTAAAAACCTGCGTACTTAAAGTATGATCAGGTAATGTATTGATTAACACATCAAGGAAGGTAATGGTATCTACATGATGGTTAACTGTGAAATGTAGGCCCCATTTGTTGTCATTCAAATAGGATATGAATTCCAGCAGATAATCCACATTTGCCCTCCATACCATCCAGCAATCATCCAAATAGCGCCTCCAAATTTCAATTTCATCCAAGAAAATATTGTGGCTGCTGTCATAAATTATTTGTTCCTCAATAAATGCCATGAATAGCTCAGCCTAAATGGGGGCATCATGACGTATGAGGTCACCCACAATCTGGGCCTGTCCTTTGACATCACACATGTAACTACACTGTGCATTGCGGTTCTGCTTTGCATGAGTGGCTACTTCTGTCACTTACCATGTCTACTCAACATCACAACAACACTATGTGCTTCTTTTAGCTGAGGAGGTACTGCCTCCATGTAAGGGGGGGGCACACTCATCCCAACTGTCACACAGCACTGTCTACCTGTTACTGTACAGCCTGCTAATGGCAGTTGTTCACCAGTCATGTTTGCTGAGCCATGATGAGCCTGTTTCCCTCCTGTCATGTACAGCCAAGTTCATGTCATTGTAATGCTGCTGACATAATGTGTGGGTGTAGAACTCTGCATACTTGCCTGTCCCATCTGAAGGGGGTGCAGTTATGCTATGTCAACCATCCCACAGGTGGTAATAAACAGCTGTCGTGACATATATGTCTGTATTGTCTGTAAGGGGGGGTACGTGCCGGCAGTTCTAAGCAGACCGATCTGTGGCCAGATCTATGGGAAGACCTCACATGGGGGGCTGTACTGGTCACCCATATTGGTAAACACATGATGCACTATGTTGGTTCCCCTTGTGGGCATGTCACGTCATTACTACAAGGCATTGCAGGTAAGGACCTGGACCATCCTTTCGGCAAGTGAGCCGCAGCATAACTAAGCAACACAGTGTGTACATATTACACTTCCCTAACATGTTTGTCTGTGCTCTGTACAGACACCTTGCATGACTCTCTTCCTGCAACATGCTGGAAGAAACTGCAACACATACTTGCATGGAGGATAACTAGCAGGTAGTGCCAAGCAGTGCTCCAAGATCTCTGACTCATGTCACCTGAAATGCCATGATAGCAGTTAGTATGGATACAAGCACTGACACTGGCATACACTTAGTGGCACTGGACCTAACACTGTTACATTTGCTCAAGGCCAGATCATGCCTACAGGCTGTAACCGGTGGAACCTATTGAGTGTTACAGTATACAATGGATGTTGGACATACATCTTACTCCAACAACCATGACCTGACAAGGTGTATGACAATATCAGGCCAGCAGGCCTTACTGGAAACTGTGTATGTCATGTACAGAGTGTTATGTCAGCTGGCACATAGGCAAGTGTCTGACAGTCATACTCTAGGAAGATAGCAGTGGGTGACCTGTACTGCAATGATGCCTGTCACCAGTGGAGTTCACCATCCTCCATTACTGGTGTACCTCGTTTACCTATTCCCTGTCTGTAGTCACAGCCAGTGCCAGTGACCTCTGACTGAGTACATTAGCAGTTGATTGTGACAGCTCCCAATATGCAGACTCCCACACAGAACCAACAGGTATCCAGGATGGCCTAAGATGCAGTCAGTTGTATTTTGAGCCACTGACAAAGACTAACTGCCAATGATTGCACAATACTATCCTGTGGGACATCATCCACCCCTGCTATATCACTGCACAGACATATTGTACAACTGTAGCAGCCACAGAGGTTCCTTGGTACACCAATACACAGCATAGATAACATGCTCTATGGATTCTGTGTCATGACTGTACATGTATAGTCTGTCTCCTAAATGCTTTGGCGGGGATGTGTCTGGCTCCATACAAGGAGGTGTCAGATTCCACTGTGTAACTCTGTATATCCATGACAGAACTAACACATTTCTCACCTTTTCTATGCACCTACAACATCATTGTGGTATACATAGTACATGCTGGAGAGATAGGTATGTAACACAGACTGTACACCCTACATGAAACAAGCCCCCATGCATATGAAGCACACATCTGCTGTGACACACATCATGTGCAGGTTACACAATGGGATGCAGAACATGACAATTATAACTGGTGTTGGGAAACTGTCTGTACTGGACACAGGATATTTGTAGATGGGTCATCACCATCACCACAGCTTGTAGATGTGTGAGTTCCCAAAACCCTGGTGCCACTTATCAAGGGTAGCAGACCTGTTCACATATTAGGGATACATAAGTTCGTTGAATGCTGCCACTGTCCCTGTTAGCCTGTTATACACATATGAACCTATGCAGCCATGCATTTATAGTGCTGCACCTTGCTGAAGACATATTTCTGCTGTGCTGACATGCCATCCTGTCCTACTTCATTGCTGCTGTGTATCCATAGATTATCCCAACACACCCCTGAAACAGAAACAGGTCTGTGACACACCTGTCATCATGTAAGTATACAGCCATTACAACATTATGCAATATAATGTACACAAAAGTATGTGGCGTACTTGTGACAAATGCCAGCATACAGTATCTGTCATTAACCACTACAAGTGGCATGGAAAACAACACTGCATTACACAAGTACATGTTAACTAATATAGTCACCCTGTGCTTCAGACACATAGCTTCATTTCCCTACATCGATGGAGAGGATGAGAGGGATGTGGCTCAGGTATCATCACTTGCACAGTGTGTTGTGTGGAGGTGAAGGAGGCCTAGGCTGATCCAAATGGTTGACAGCATGCATGTGAGTCAGGAAGGGAAGCAGGTAAGATGGACCATGGAAAGGTGCCATTTGTGTCTGTAGGTGACATACATTTGACAGTGGTGTGTGAGTGTGCATGTGTACACAGTCAACCTCAGTGCTAGCCTTACATGTGTGTAAGTTGGACAGGTTTGGACCATACATGGTAGAGTTGAAAATTCTCCATCTCCATCCCAGAACATGGGAACTGGCTCTGCCAGGAGTTGCACTAGCACCTCCATGCCCAAGGTCAGAAGCGGTGCTAGTACCCGACGATGACTGCTGTCTGCTATGACCATGTCACCACAGGAATGCCCAGGACCATGAGCCCATGGCCTGCCACATCACGATGTGGACAGCACACTCCCCTCTGTAGCACTGGATGTACTGCCACTACAGGAGCGTGATTGTGCATGGCCAGTTGGACTCTCAGCAGATGTGGTTGCTGATCTACGTCCAACAGTCCAACTCTCAACTCCCACCACATGTTCCAGCAGAGACAATGTGCGGTCCAAGACAGACTCTGTCGCAGCCCACCTTCTGTCCACTGCATCAGTCAACTGATCCAGGGTGTCCCCAGTGCAGTGGAGACAGTCATGGATGTCAGACTGTCCCACATCCATAAACATAAGCATACATCTGGTGTTCTGTTCAAAACAAGCCTGTGCCTCCATGATGCCCTGAAACATATACCAGGTAACCCATGACATGACACCTGCAACAGGTGGTGGAAGGACAGCAGGTCTCCTACAAGAACCCCTTTCAATCCTCCTGTGTGGGACCTCACCAGGTCTCTGGCTATGGCCAGTGTCTACACTCACTGCAGCCATAGTTGCCACACTTTCCTGTTCAACATCCCCACCCTCTGACTGTAGAATATCTGTGGCCAACGGGAACTGGGTATGTGTGAGCATACTGACTGTGTGTGATGACAATGGAGGTGGAAGAGGGATGTCTACATCTGGGACAGATTCAGCCCCCAACACACCCCACCTGTGCCTCACTGTGGCCACCATCATCATCAGAGTCCAAACAGACACCGACATCAGATTGTAAGGGACAGATGCAACCCCCCCAGTCACCTGTTATAAGAAAGAAAAAAGAGGTACATGAATAACTGCACTACTGTGTACAATAAATCCATCAACACTCATAATAATAAAGATCACAACTGGATTAGCGGTCAAATTTTTCCTCTCTGCTTTCGTCCAAAATAGACTTCCTCATAACAAAATACACATTCAGCTCAAGACCTTTATAACAATCACTTCAAATAAATCAAGTAAAACATGACCAGTACAATTTACCTTTTAATTAAGCAATATGACACTATACTTGAGAAATCAACACATAGAAGCCCAGTAACCTATCCTAACAAATATATTGAAATACACATTTCACTGCCTAATTTAATTCCCTTTCAACCTTTTGTGTTTTAAAAGGCAGCTTACCTTTTCTTAACTGCACTGCCAAAGTGTTTCTATTTGTTTAACTACACTCCTGTGATTACCCCCTCTAAGATCCTTATGTACATTAATGCCTTAGCAGGTGTCTTTCTACATGTTGCTTCTGAAGGGCACATTCACTTGCTATCACAAGTCTCACTTACAGCCATTATTCTTCCTTTGGCTTCCTAGTGGTGTACTACTGTACCAGAGTCCAAGGTACACTCCCATTTTTAATCTTTTTACTTTGATTACATTTTAATCAAGTTTGTGTTGTGTGGCACTGTATGATGAGCAGCTCCTCTGAAACATTCTTAATGACTGTAACTGGCAATTACTATGCTTTCTTTAAACCAGCTGTTTTAAGTAAGAGTTGTGTGGCATGACAGGTTAATGCAGTGATCTGCAGGTGAGATGGTCTTGGGTTCAAAATATGGGACGTGTTTATTTTGTAAGTGTGTATTACAAGTTAAAAACAAATAATGAATATAGCTCTATTAAGTTGAGATTAGCAAAGCTGTGTGAAGATGTGCACCATGGAGCAGCACACTAAAAATATATAACGAAAAGAAAAATGGGGAGATAGGAAAGTGGTGAAATGGGGTGCAATCAGGGGAAAAACATAGTGAAAGGCAGGTAGGGATGTACAGGAAAGGTGTAGGAAAGAGCCATAGCTATCCATTTCTTGTACAGCAACAACTGTGCACTTTCACAGAATTTGCACTTGACTTTGAACTTTCAACCCCAGACAGAAGGGTGAGGACAACATAACTGTGTCGTCAAGTCAATTGGACCAAATGATGCGTGTCTTGTGGACATGTGTGTGAAATGGAGAGCTATGTATGAGATGATATTTTGTTTTTTGGGACAGGTGCCCATTTTTTTTAAGGTGAGAGTGGAATATTGTGGAAGGGACATAGGGATGTGTGGGGGAGATAAGTTGGGTAGGTGAGGATGCATTTGCAGACAGACAAAACAGACAAGACAGCAGACAGGGGCAGTATGTGACACATGAGGGGGTGAATACCTTGGATAGGGAGGTTGGTGAGGAATCTAAGTCCCATGTGTCTACAGATGGCAGCAGCGTGACTCACATCCCCACCCACTGAACTGTCATCCCTGCTCCTTCACTGACCCAATTGTGGCAGTGTTAGAGGCTGGGCACCGGGGTGAGGCTGCCCCATCAGGTCATCCGGCATGCCCTCAATCTGGCGCTGGTGGTGGTCAAACCCACTGTAGAATATCTTGCACACCAAGATTGGCAGCTCATCTCATATGACAACATCCCCTCCACCACCGCTTCCAGAGGGGGGCTGGGCCCCTTCCTGTGGGGCAGTACTACCTGACACCACAGGTAGTGCAGGGGCAGCAGAGGGGGTACCACTGGTCTGGGTCCCATACATGCTGGGACCCAGTGCCATGGCCAGTTGAGACAAGGTAGTCAGATCAGCTGGAACCGGCCTACCTTGACCTTCTGGTGAATGAAATAGAGCAATAAGTTAAGGTTAGTAATAACCAAACCATTGTTAGTATTAACAGAATGGAACATCATTTTATTTCACACAAATATATATATTAATGTATAGTATGTGTAACACAACAGTAAATAACATAACAGTCAGTATGGTAACAGCATGCAAGTAAGAAGTAAACTATAAGGGTAACAAAATAGTTTAACAAAGTATGTTAATAGTGAATCATAATAACACATAACAATATTACATCACATTTTGCAAAAATATAGTAAGTTTAACAACACGTTAGTATTAAATCATAATACATAACAATAATAAATAAATCTAGGTAAGGGGTGGGAGAGAGAGCGAGAGAGAAACAATCCATTACTGACAATGCAGACTATATCCCTGAAAACACTGATACTAAATACTCTACATGCATTTAGTGTCAGTTTTGAGTACAGTGACTACAAGTCTCCTGTAGCTGATGTAGCAGGTACATACCTCTCAAGCTGTTACCATCAGTCAGTATGGGCCAAGCAATAACAAATGCAGGTACACAGCTACACAGAACACTTTCACATAATGTGAACTTCTATAACTACCAAAGTGTTCTGTAAGCAGATTTGGTAATACATTGCATTCCAGGAAATCATTTTTCTGGTAATCCTGTGACAGACAGATTAGGCCATTTTAATTACATTATGTGAAATAGTGACACTTGAGAGGCATGCTTGTGTACAGTACATAATGTAGACATCCATCATGTCTTAGTTGGCAGGCATGGAAATAGAACCCAATAGCTGTAACTACAAGGGACATCTAAACAAAATTAACTTTATTGGTATTGCTGATAACTGTCTGTGAAATGTTAGCACAATCATATCTGCTCATAACATAGGCTATCTCAACTATATACCACATACCATTTGTTCCTGGACTGGGAGAAAAGAGAGCATTATGTGACTGAATTTGTTTGGCATTCTAGAACTATTACAGTGCTATACTTGACTGCAGTGACAATAGACCACACATGCATGGCATACAGCTGCACAGCATATATTGAAACAAATCTCTTTAGGAATCAACTATGCTGCTTAACACTTTATTGGCATTGCTGATAAGTGTCTGTGAAATGTAACTGCAATCATATATGTTCATAACATGGGCTACCTCACCCATATACCTTTTGTTCCTGGAGTGGGAGAAAAAGACAGCATTATGTGGCTGAATTCATTTTGCATTCCAGACCTATGACAGCACTATACTTGACTGCAGTGACAGTCGAACACATATGCATGGAATACAGCCATACTGCATTTAATAAATCATATTTCTGTAGGAATTAACAATGCTGCTTAATACTTTATTGTTATTGCTAATAAATGTCTGTGAAGTCCACACAATATTTGCCCATAGACTGTGCTAACTCAGCTATATACCTTCTTACCTAAAGTAGGAGGAACAGAGAGCATTATGTGATCGATATTGGCCTGGAGACAGCCTTGGACCATGATATGAGTCAAACAATACAGTTTGCAAGCCAATACTTTTGCATTCTACAGCTATTACAGTGTTACACTTGACTGCAGCAATATTTCCATAGACAAGTAATGCATACAGCTCTACTGCAATGGTTATGACAACACAATCCTGCTGTACACCATTTTGCTTATTGTTATTGGTATTGTTTATTGTTTATTGCAATACAGTTGTTATTGTCCATTTATTGCACTACAGCTCTACTTGCCCATTTATTGCACTGCATTTCTACTTGCCCATTTATTGCACTACCGTTTTTAGGGTGTATACTTTATTGCAGTAAATGCTTTACTCTTTCTTGCTTATTGCACTACAGCTAGCATAATAAATCTATACATACCACACATACAGCGCAACCTGGACAGGCACCTAGCATGGGACTCAACATTGGGAGCCCTCTCAGTTGCAGCTGTTGGGAGAGAAGCACACCGTTATGCATACCAGTTTTGCAGACATTCAGCTTGCATATTGGCAAAACAGAGGAAAGATTACTTATATATTTGTGGGGCATTCCCAGCACTAGCTTCTTGGACCCAGGCACCCAAGGTTTCCCTCTTTTTCCTCTTCAAGTTGTCATGGTAATGACACTGCTCAACTGTGTGGGGGATACCAGTAACACTGGTGATTTCCCTGGCCAACTGGTCCCAGGCCGCCAGCTTACAGTCTGAGCCCTGGAAACCACCCTGCAGTAGCCTGGGTTCATGATTTTTAACCAGGAGCCCAACAAAGATCCTGGACTTCTGAACCCAAAAGTGTGCACCTTCAGCAGCACCACCTGTCATATCCACAGTAGATAAAACACCAAGGAATGATGCAGAATTCCCATCTATTGTGCTTAATATAGGCTGTTTTTCTGCCCTTACACATTATTGAGCAACATTTAAAAAAGTGCCACATTGCTTAGTAGCATGCAAACCAGCTAAGCACAGCTAAGCGGTGCAAAAACTCATACAGCCAGGGGTTTAGCTCAGCTTACCACAATGCAAACAAAAGTAGATGTTGGCATGTTTAAGCAGAACTCAGCCTAGTGCAGCAATGCCATGTTTCACAAATTTGTCTTTAAAATTAAACACATATAATAACTTAAATTATAGACATCTTATCATTGCTATGGACTCAAACCCAGGACCTACTATACATTAGGCTGTAACTCTACCCATTTATCTACTTGGATATTATGAAAACTAGTATACCTTCACATATACTACTGGGCTAACTGTTAGCATTGCTAAGCACCATGGCATGGTGCACAAACACGCTTAAATAAACCCAGACATAAATAATTAATTACATTCAGTTTCTATTTTTAGATGTCTAGCAACTGTCACCTATGTATGTATGAGTGCTGCTTGGCTCTTCGGTGCTCCAGCAATTAAAAAAAAAAAACAAAAAAAAAATATTTAAAATTGCGAAAATACATAATTATGATAATTAATGACATCCAGTTTCTATTTTTAGATGTCTGGCAGGTGTCAGCTGTCTATATGTGAGCACAGCTTGGCATTGCTGTGCTCTGCCCTGCACCATGCAAACATGCAAAAAATGGAAAAAAACATATTTAAAATTAAATATTACACATCTGACCCATTTCACAGCATTTCAACAGCAGCAGGGCGCAGTACTGGCTATCTACTACCATGGGTAACCTCTACACTTATCCCTACACCTATACTCTGTTCCTATGCTCTCCCTCAGCAGCATGCCATCATTGATAGGCATGGTGCGCTGCTGAGAGAGAACCATGACCATGTACATGGATACATTCCATGTAGGCTCTACATGGAGCCTACATAGATTTTATTAGATCCTGGGGATCATCTTTGTACTGAATATAAAAAGATTTTTTAAAACATTTCCATTTTGCACAAAGATTTATGAAGTTGT